>NC_141614.1:11843247-12143247 GCF_047967505.1 Dipteris shenzhenensis | reverse complement strand
ATCGCTAACCCACGTTGACTGGTCAACGACGAAAGTTGACCAGGTTGATCAATTGTTCAATGTTCACCATAAAGCCAACACATTGACTTTTTGACTAGAAAGTCAGCTTTTCACCTGCATCGGCTTTAGAGGCTCCTTGGCACAGTATTTGTTGGCACTGCTGGAACCCTGTAGAGGCTGTGGATGGGGCAAATCTGCTGCTCCCTGATCTAGGCCTAATCCGACCCTGAAGGCTACTGCTAGCTGAAGCTGAATCTGCCCTAGAAGGGCCCTGAAGATGGATGAAATGAATGGCCAAGGGGCCTGCCTTATATCGGCTTTTAGGGCAGATTGGCCAACCTTGGTCTGATGGTCAACGCCGATCGCTAACCCACATCAACTGGTCAACGACGACAGTTAACCAGGTTGATCAATTGTTCAATGTTCACCATAAAGCCAACGCATTGACTTTTTGACTAGAAAGTCAGCTTTTCACCTGCATCGGCTTTAGAGGCTCCTTGGCACAGCATTTGTTGGTGCTGCAGCCTGTAGGCAGCATGCCACGAGTTGTGGATGCCTGTGACATCCACTCATGTATTTACATGTGTCACTTCTCTTCATAACATACATATCCACTTGGTTGGTAATTCGTTTATTGCATATCTTTATTTGTGGAAAATTTCAAGTTCTTAAATTAGGATGTTTGCCAAAAGAATGCATATGTTTTCGTTCTATTGAACAAGGTACTAGTTCACAAGGGTCGAGCATTTGAGGGTGACCCTCCATTGAAGGGGTTACAGGCATTAGTGTCCCACAAGTTGAGATGTATCTCTTTAAGAGAAACGTAAAGACTACACCCCATCCAATTACCCAAATGTGGAACCAATCAAATTCATAGAATGCAGACTGACCCAGCAACTATTAAAGAAAATGTTCGCAGTAGCCTTGGGTGTGGGGCTGTTAACATGAAAAAGTCTAAGACATAGAAGACAAGACGACAAACTAATAGGCCTGACAGGTTATGTGAGCAGGCCAACCATAGCCAAACTAACCCTAGACTAGTCCTTTAAATAGAGCTAGCTGCCAGAAATCTAAGCTTGAAACATCTGAGTAGTCTTGATCACCTAAACTGATTTTTTAGTCAGAGAAACAAAAAGTAACCATTGTCCAAATTTCAGAATGGCACGTGGCATGCTGATGTGGCAGCCTGACATGTGGCATGGACACATGGCAGCCTGTGGGGACATGTGGAGGGCCAACATAAACCATGGCACCACTAACTCCCACCCATGCAGCCCATCAAAATCCAAGGGAGCCAGCCCCCATTCCAAACTGGCACACAGTTTCACGTTTTGAAGCTGCCCCTTCCTAAATTTGTAAAAGAAACACTCCCCCACCCTCATTTGCACACAATTTTCTCCCCCGCTTGCTGCTGCATACTCCCCTGCAGCCTCTCCTTCTGCAGCAGCTCCCACAGCGACCCCTTCCTCTGCCTTCTGCCCTCATTTGCAGCAATAACAGCACGTCTGCTCTCTCTGGAGCAGCTCCTCCTAGCCTCTCTCTGTGCACAAACCCTTCGTACAGCAGTCCTTCTGCAAGCTGCTCCCACAGTCCTGCAGCATGTTTTTCTCTATGCAATCCTACTCTCTCCTCACACTACACTCTAAATTTGAGGCAAATCTGTAACAATTTAATTTGTTTTCTACGTAGCTTTTGAAGTTGCATCAGAGATCTAGAAGCACACAGTATGCTATATCAAAATCTCCTTTTTCAAAGCATTGGCTAATGTTACTCATGTATGGAAGCAGTGGTAATTGTGCAGGCTTAGGATTGTCATGTCTTGTACATACCTCCAGCCATAGTCTGAGTCCTTTCAGTTTGGTCTAAAGTTGGAAGGTGACTTCGACACCTTGGTCTTGTAAGGGGGCTGCCCATCTTGACCCCTTAATCATGTGTTCATTTTTTATAAGGCAATATTGTAAATGTCACTGTTTGTCTTGCAAATTTATGAGTAAAGCAATATTCCGCAATCATATACAAAGCAATCTTCCTCTTCCCCTTTAGAATGCAATGAGAGGTTTCAACGTGAGTCCTTATCCTTAATCTACTTCAACATCCAATGCCCCCCGCCCTCCCTCTCTCTCTCTCTCTCTCTCTCTCTCTCTCTCTCTCTCTTTTCCTTCCCTTCTGGTACTCCCACTTCTAGTTCCCCTTTTCCTTACGTTGTTATCAGAGCCTTTCCTTAGTTGATTGATTCTATTTTCCCTAGCTCTATTCACATCCAAACTGCTTTATTCTCTGGAATCTTCACCATGCGTGAGTGCATACAGGCCATTGTTCAAGCCTTTGCTCTGTTCCAAGCCCATCTGCTTAGCCAAGGCTAAAGCAAGCCTCAACGTAGCCATCCACCAATGGCAGTCGCTACAAAAAGAAGATAACGAAGTATGGGTAGCAACCACCAGCCAATGCAAGCACAAGCTGTGGGCAGCATATTCTAACAGCCCACACACTTGATCTGCCCAACTATTCCTTGGAGCAGATTTAGCTGTCAACCTGCCAACAGACACCCATGAACGTGGCCTGTTTTGTTGTTACAGCTCAAGCGTCACTCGTTCCACCCCATTGTACCCGCATCCCACAGTGTTGCCAAGCCCGCACATTCACTATTGTGATCAGCAAGACGTCATTGCTGCTCCAATCAATCATGTGCAGAGCTAACGGCCCAACCCACCATTCCCACTTTGCTCCGGTAGCTCCGCTCCACCTTGCCATGGCTGTTCCGTTTCAGCCACCTCAGGTTGCATGACAATATGCTTCAGGTTGACATTGTTCCAAGAACGGTATATTCCAAAACTGCCCGTACCTATCAGCATAAGCATCATGCCATTCAACCAGCCAGAAGCTCATCACATACAGTCGTTTCAGCCACTTGACCTTCAGTCGTCCGTACAGATGATTCAGCATATCAATTACCCATACATACACTGTTTCAGCTGGTCCATACATCCAAACATGTTCATCAGTCCATCCCTGCTCTGCTCCTGCCTTGTAAAGTTTGCTTTAAATTCCTAAGGTATCTACCTGGGTTTGAGTTCAATCGATTAAGTGATAGGTGTCCTAGGCGCCACTTGACTATCCTTATCGTCTTAGGCGACCTAAGAGTCTGGGGTGTCATAGGTGTCGTAAGTGTCCCATAGAGAGTGATTGGGCTTCCTCTCTACCAGGTGCTGCAGATTTTGTACTTGATTTGACCTAATTGGCAGCGAGCCAAGTGCATTATCAGACCGGCCGGCAAGTTCATACCTCAGAATTGAATTGATCAACCCTGGACTCGAACGATGCGCATCGCGTAACAGATGGGCCAGCTGTGACGGGCGGCGTCGTGTGACCTGGAAGGTGAGATAAAGGCGAGATGGACGATGCCTCTGGAGTCAAAATGTCCGGCCCTGCTTCTTCCACGGGGGGTAAGAAGCCCGTGTCATCTACAGCTGGTCGTTCTGCGACTTTGGGTTCATCCCTGACAGTTAACGTCTCCTCGTGAAGCAGGACCTGAGGCGGAGTGACGGGGGTATCGTCAGAGAGCTCAGATGCGCCATGGAGAAGGGGAGAGGAAGTATTCTGTGATTGGATGAAGTCAGAGGAGGGAGGGGGGCGAGGAGAGGGGGAGGGGGAGGGAGAAGGCTTGGGGGAAGACCAGAGGGAGCTATTGAGCCACTCAGGGACAGGTTTCTTTGTGTTGGGAGAGGGGATCATGGTGAGAGAGAAGGTCTGAGCAGCATTGGAGAGTGAGTTTGGAACTTTGGAACATCCGTCTCAAGAGGACCTTGTTAAAAAGAATCAACTTTCCCATCCCACGCTCACCTTGCCTCTCGCCCTTTATTATTAGCAACGAGTAACCTTACCCATCTATGACGGGCTAGCGACCCGCTCCGCCGGGTCTCAAGATGCTAAAATATTTGAAACCAGCAACATATTCTAACCAAAAAAAATCTCTATGACATAGTACTTCAAAATATTATATCCGAAAGTGAAGTCAGAGAAAAAATCTACAATAGACACACAAACATCCCTAAAGGGAAAAGTCTGCAGCCATGTATATAGGGAAAAGCCTACGCCAGCCATGTACTCCACATCTGCCACGTCCAAAAAAAATTTCTGTATGACAAATTACTTCAAAATATCACATCCAAAAGTGCAGTCACATGTCTGAACATGCAATAGCTACATCAAAGAACTGATTGATATATCCAAATACACAGCCGCAAATAAAGTCATAACTGAACATACAAAATTTACAATAGACACACAAACATCCCTAAGAGAAAAGTCTGCGGCCATGGACTGCACGGAAAAGCTTGCGACGGCCATTCACTCCACGTCCGCCGCATCCACCACGGCTACGAACATACAACGGAGTACCAGCAATCGTATCTGGACCAGCATCACATAGAAAGAGAATTTAGGAACTATAATTATTGAGCCATAAAACTTTTATACATGTATGTTGGTAAAACCCAACTCATTCTTTAGAGTACTTACTCAGACACAAAGGGCTGTCAACAATGCTGACATAGGTGTACGTGTAGTCCCCATTTTGCCCTCGATAGAAAATTCGTGTCCCCACACATTCATAGTATCCCAGCCAGTGAACAGTGATGGTATGTGGTCCATCATCCTTATGAAGTCGGCAAGCCACGACAGCATAATATCCCAAATGGACTCGTCCATCCAAAGGACTGTGGACATCGAGATTCATTAGAAACCTTGAATCAGGAACAATCCTAAACGATAAACAATAGCATGTTTTCCCACTCACATATAATCCAAAAAAAAAACTTTTGTTTTAACAAAAAATAAAGCAACAAACAATGTACACGGTTCTTACCCAAGGTAGCTCTCCAGCTCAAGCAAATCCAACAACAGTTGCACGCTCTCCAGAGATCCCCAACCCGCAGGATCTGCAATTTTCTAAAAGTGAGTGACTATAC
Source organism: Dipteris shenzhenensis (assembly GCF_047967505.1). Taxonomy (NCBI): domain Eukaryota; kingdom Viridiplantae; phylum Streptophyta; class Polypodiopsida; order Gleicheniales; family Dipteridaceae; genus Dipteris; species Dipteris shenzhenensis. The sequence goes on along the minus strand of NC_141614.1, from coordinate 12,138,280 downwards.
TATTAAACATGTCAACATAAAACGTGGTTGTCAAGCAACTATGTACCTTCCACCTGCGCTCCTGTTTCAGTGACAAACGTGAACTGCCTAGACATCCTATCGCATTGAAAAAAAAGAACGCACGTGTCAATCTACATATACTTGAAAAAACAATAGGCTTTGAAGAGAAAATAGCCTGTAGTATATTGCAAACCCATGACTCAAATGAAAAATGAAATCCAAACATTATCAAGGACAAAGTCATGAAATATTACGTCTCACTTCATATTTCTGTAAATAGCCAACATTCCCGAAGACCTATGACAGTTGGAATATTGAAAGAACTTTTTAAAAAGCTATACAAAGATTACCGAAATGAAGATTTGCCACCCAAGAAACTCTCAAGAGTGCTTGAAAGAGCAATGTCATACTCCTAGGCTCTTGCTGTTGCCAATTACAAAACTTCCTTGTACACAACATTTGTGGTAGAAGTATTATCCATCTCCTCGCCCCTGGCATCAGACGCACTCTGCAAAATGCAAACCTTAACAGTGTTTGATGCTCGGATATGTGAAAATGCCACGTATAGTTGGCCATGATTGAATACCGGTGTCGCCAAGTACAGCCCCAAAACAGACAATGTTTGGCCCTGTGACTTATTGATTGTCATGCCAAATGCCAATCGGATAGGAAATTGCCATCTCCTCATGTCGAATGGAAGTTTAAGGTTGGTCAGAATGAATGTTATCCTTCGAATAAACGTTCTATCACCAGCATTGGTACCAGTAATGATTTCAACTTCTAACACTTTCGTGTGAAACTCTTTCCAAATACACATCCGCAAACAAAGTCATAACTGAACATACAAAATCTACAATAGACACACAAACATCCCTAAAGGGAAAAGTCTGCGGCCATGTACTCCACATCCGCCACGTCAAAAAAAAATTTCTCTATGACAGAGTACTTCAAAATATCACATCCAAAAGTGCAGTCACATGTCTGAACATGCAATAGCTACATCAAAGAACTGTTTGATATATCCAAATACACATCCGCAAATAAAGTCATAACTGAACATACAAAATCTACAATAGACACACAAACATCCCTAAGGGAAAAGTCTACGGCCATGTACTGCAGGGAAAAGCCTACGACGTCCGCCACATCCACCGCGGCTACGAAAATACAATGGAGTACCAACAATCGTATCTGGACCAGCATCACATAGAAAGATAATTTAGGAACTATAATTATTGAGCCGGCAATCCAGGACAGCGTAATATCCCAAATGGACTCGTCCATCTAAAGGATTGTGTACATGGAGATTCATTAGAAACCTTGAATCAGGAATAGTCCTAAAAGACAAACAATAGCATGTTTTCCCACTCAAATATAATCCAAAAAAACTTTTGTTTTAACAAAAATAAAGCAACAAACAATGTACACGGTTCTTACCCAAGGTAGCTCTCCAGCTCAAGCAAATCCAACAACAGTTGCGTGCTCTCCAAAGATCCCCACTGTTTGATGCTCGGATACGTGAAAATGCCACGCATTGATGGCCATGACTGAATACTGGTGTCGCCAAGTACAGCCCCAAAATAGACAATGTTTGGCCCTGTGACTTATTGATTATCATGCCAAATGCCAATCAGATAGGAAATTGCCATCTCCTCATGTCGAATGGAAGTTTAAGGTTGGTCGGAATGTATGTTATCCTTCAAATAAACGTTCTATCACCAGCATTGGTACCAATAATGATTTCAGCTTCTAACACTTTTGTGTGAAACTCTTTCCAAATACACATCCGCAAACAAAGTCATAACTGAACATACAAAAATCTAGAATAGACACACAAACATCCCTAAAGGGAAAAGTCTGCGGCCATGTACTATAGGGAAAAGCCTGTGCCGGCCATGTACTCCACATTTGCCACGTCCAAAAAAAATTTCTCTATGACAGAGTACTTCAAAATATCACATCCAAAAGTGCAGTCACATGTCTGAACATGCAATAGCTACATCAAAGAATTGATTGATATATCCAAATACACAGCCGCAAATGAAGTCGTAACTGAACATACAAAATCTACAATAGACACACAAACATCCCTAGGGAAAAAGTATGCGGCCATGTACTGCAGGGAAAAGCTTGCGACAGCCATTCATTCCACGTCCACCACGTCCACCGCGTCCACTGTGGCTATGAACATACAACGGAGTACCAACAATTGTATCTGGACCAGCATCACATAGAAAGAAAATTTAGGAACTATAATTATTGAGCCATAAAACTTTTATACATGTATGTTGGTAAAACCCAACTCATTCTTTAGAGTACTTACTCAGACGCAAAGGGCTGTCAACAACGCTGACAAAGGTGTACGTGGGGTGTGATTTTTTTGTGAGCTTTTTGTGACGAGCTTTTTTTCAATTTTCATGAATATTGTGAGCTTTTCATTCACTCATCTTGCTAGCATCTCTATTCCATCCAGGAGTTGAGAGGGGGTGTTAGAGGCCGACATCTACTGATGTCACCTAGAGAGAGAGGGCCTTGCTTATGGATATGAATGAACCTGACATAACTTCATAAAGTAAGGCTTATGAAGTAATGGAAGGATCCTCATGCAATACTATGTGTGTACAATAATGTGTGCATGGAATTTGGAAAAACCTTTCTTTGAAATCAAAATGAAGGTATCACGGCTTAGATTGGGAGGAGATGAGGAGAAATCGAAAACCAACATGAAGAGAAGTCCCATCCACACAGTGCACTATCAACAAATAAAGAGGTCAAGGGACTTTTTTTCACCTGCATTCCACTGAACAGTTGCAGGGCTGCCTTGCCATGCCCATTCTGAGCACAACCAGCACTTATGTCACTCCAGGAGACCACATTCCACTGTGACATCTCTGTGAACACTGCCCTTGCATCATTTAGGTTCACGCACTTGCAATACATATGGACGAGGGCATTCCCCACAATAACATCTGACTCCCATCATTGCCAGCAATAGTAGCATGGGTCACACGACCCTCTTCTAGGGATGTCATACAAGCATAAGCATCCACAAACACTTAATCCAATCTAATTGCTTGAAAGTATTAACCGTACAAGTGCATGTGTACTCATAATCTCTGAAAAACCTAATGCCCTTGTGGTTTCGTAGTACTAGGGCAAATAGATTGCCAATAAAAAACCTGATGGTTAATTACATCTGTTATGCTGAGCAACTACTTTAGGTAAAAAAAAAGGGTACAAACATGTACACCAGCAACGGCTGCTCGCTGCCAACGCTACCAAAAAAGCCAAAAAATCTAATTTAAACACATAGGCTTCATATTGTTCTATAGCTCAACCAAGCTTATCTAAAATGCAAGACATTAATGAAATGAGATTAAATAGTCCTCGACAATATTGAGGCTGCAGTGCTTTCAGTAGCCAGGACAATGAAACATTGGTTGTGGCACCTGTAAATCGTTACATTGCCACAATGGAAAATCAACATTCCTTCCAAAAAATGTGTGATATGAAAGCAGGAACAAATACAGACTCATAGGTAGGACATTCATGAAATGAGATTAAACACTCCCTAGCAATGATTAGTGCTTTCAGTAGCCAGACAATGATTCAAAAATATATTGAGTCTATACCCAAGTTATGGATTGTTTACTCAAGCTAAAATGAAATTAAAAGAGGTTTTGACATACAGTCGGGTGGACATGTCCAGAAAGTAAAAGCTATAGTCTATACCCAAGTTATGGACTTTTTACTCAAGCTGAAATGAAGTTAGGGTAGGTTTTGACATATAGGAAGGCTGCAAAAGTTTCAAGGATGCGAAACTTGGAAAAACAATCTCTACAATAGAATCTAGCTTCATGCCACTATGTTGCATTTTCCCAAAAAGCTCGAGCAAGAACAACATGCACATGTTCAGTGCATCCTGCAATCAAAGCACCCCATGACACTACATCCCAATAGGTCAGTTCATAAAATTCTCTGTGCACCTGAACAATTGCAGGGATGTCTTGCCATGCCCATTCTGAGCACAACTAGCAATCATCTCACTTAGGAGACCAGAACCCATTGTGGCATCTCTGCAAACACTGCCCTTGCATCATCTAGGTTCACGGAATGGGCATACATATTGACAAGGGCATTCCCCACGCAGTAACCTCTGACTATGGATCGGCATTCCCCACACACTAACCTCTGACTATGGATCCAAAAAAGAGAAAAAAGCATAGAGCAATAAAGACACTCTTGTGCCATACAACCACTATGAGCAAGGACATAGTATGTGTTACATGATAACCTCAACAAGAACATCAAAAGTGATGATCACAAGTATTACTGTCAATACTACATAGTTTATGGAAATGCTATTCTGTACTGATTGATCGCAGACACATGTCAGCAACAACATTGTCATTCTCTATGGAAAGACAATGGCGACCTAACTCTTCACAAAGCCTTGCCATCCCAAAGCAACCTGCAAAGACATCGATGATGCAATCACCAGGGTCTGTGAATGTTCTGAGTATCCACCTACAAGAAGCACTAAAAGGGATCAGAGGATGTTTGACAATCCATATTTGTTTTCCTTGAAAGAACTTCAATTATACCCCATAAATTCAATCTGTGCTTGTATAGGATCTTACTCGTGCAAGTAATCTGATCTTTCTGCCCCTCCTGGTAAGTAACTTGATGTAACTTGTGTCCTTTTTGCGACATGTTTATGGTCACACTCGTGTAGCACTGATGTCTTTGCTGAAAAAAGCTTATTAGAGACATTTGCACCTGCTTGTCGATCCATGTGTGGGAGGTCAGATTTTCCACGCCAGAAGATACCCATTTGTAGATTGCGAACCTAATGGATGATGGCACCTCAAGTTAGATACAAGCAAATCATGCTTATTATACCAATATAAAGAAACATTTAGGTGATTTAATGTACCTCCTCTCCATCATCACGTAAATAACCAAAGTCAAGAAGCACTGTATATGATCGATGGAGCTCGAACTCGGCCTTCTTCGCATGTGCAAATATATAGCCCCAATGTTCTGGGAGAGAGCAAGTCACGTACCACCCCTGGTCTGCTACGAAGTCATTGGCAAACTTTGCCACCCTTGCAAAGAGCTTGAGGGAGAATCTATTCCACTCTGGGCATGTAGTACTACTTATGAGTTCCACTGCCAAACTTGTGGGAAAATCTGCCCATACCAAGCGAACCACCTCGACACAAGAATTACCATTGTGTGACAGACCTGGTGCTTTCACTTTTCTTAAAAATTCATCAACCCTACAATGTACAATTCAATCTCCCTAGATCAATGACTTATATTCCAAAATAGATTCTTAAATGTACGCATTTCTTAAAAAAAGAAACACTTACAGCTTTGGTGCATTCAACAAGTGAATGATATCCTCTGTAATTACATCCATATATGCAAACAACTTTACATCTGCATCAAATCCTAGCTTGAAAGCTTCAGTTTGGCTGCAAAATCAAAAAATCATAACCAAGAAAGAGAGGAGTGATACTCACTAGATAAACTCGGTTGTTGATTAATGGAACTGGTTCTTGAAGCATGAAAATCGAGTCGTTGCTTTGTTCTCAGCTCTCGAGTCTTAGAGGACTCTGTATTCTCCGATAGAACCTGCTTGTAAGAATTACAAAGGACAAGACTCTAGGTTATACTATATTTTCGTTAGTGTTAGTTGTTAACTATTACATAAGTATGAGGAGTAGAGGTCTCACAGGTCTTTTCTTGATAGCTGACTCTCCGTCCGTTGATCTAGGTCGTAATGTGATATCCACATAACGGTTCTCTGCATCCAATTCATCCTCATCCATATTGTCTTCCATGTTCTTCTCAAAGACTGAGCAGCAAATGTTGCAAACTTAAGTATATGGTAGATACCCACATATATAGACATTGGTCTAGATGCCTATGGAATAGGAACTTTGGAGTATTACCTTCACGTCTATTTTTCTCAGTGGGATGTACTTTTCCCAGTGGGTAATCCAACCATCGAGGACACACATTAATCTCCCAAATCGTTATGCCCTTATCTTTCCAAGATAAGGGATACATGCTTCCCTCTTTCTCCATGTTTGTCCATGCCATGACCTCATATGGCATCCTTGTAGATGAATTGGTATCATGCAAAGACCGTATCCACCTATTATGTATGAAAGAATGTAGACATATGAGTAAAACAGTTTATTAATCCTAAGAGAAAGGAGAGGGTTGCTATTGTACCACCTATACACCAAACGTAAGGATGACTCCTGCATTTCTGGCTGCTTATCTGCTTCAAGAGTAGACTTCATATCCTTCCAAAGCATAGGGAAGGCTTCTTGGAGGTGAAGTCGTCTTTGCTCTCGAGCAAATGTCTCAAACCCATCGGGCAATTCCAAATCATGGCTTCGCAAATTGTTGATGATGGAAATCCCTCGCTCAAACAAGTATTGCCAATATGTTTCCTTTTTCACATGTAGTCGAAACTTTTGAGCATCCCCATACTTAGCAGATGCAACTGGATCATTTCCACGTGCCATCATCAATTGTTGTAGAAGCTCTTTTTTCCTATTAATATCATGGCAAAGGAAAAAAATATTAGCATCACTATGGAGTAATTGTGCAAAAACATTAATTGACATTACCTATTAGGATTGAGACGTGATGAGGCTAATATATGCACTTTGTCCTTAGTCGTGGCACCCTTTTGATTCCAATCATAACTAAATAGAAGCTCGAAGAAGCCATCACCATTTGCGGGATTGGCAACAGGTACCATCTTGTATGCTCGATCACGAAAGATGACTTCCACATTCTTAATAGCCTTACTAAATTTATTAGTATACTCCTCCAGACTCATCTTCGATTGATCAAGATTTTGAGTAGCTTTCTTGATCGCACGTGAAAAATCATCCTTCCATGAAAACAAGAAATCAAAACATTGTATGCTCGATCATGAAAGATGACTTCCACATTCTTAATAGCCTTAATAAATTTATTAGTATACTCCTCCAAACTCCATCTTCGATTGATTAAGATTTTGAGTAGCTTTCTTGATTGCACGTGAAAAATCAACCTTCCATGAAAACAAGAAATCAAAACATTATCCTTTTTGGGACACCTTTCATAGAGCAAAGGGATATTTATAGTTCGCGCAGATACCTTCCAAACAAGTTGTGCTAAGACAATAGCTGGTGCTGTGTACCATGGGTTACTATTCTTCCTTTCTATTGCCATCTCCACTTCCACCCATCTCTTATCCTCTTCACTCAATAACTCAAGAAGTGAGGATTTATCTGCCATGCCAAATTTTTGAAAGAGGAAGACCTCGTGCCCATATGAATGCTCTACATGCGCTCGAACAAGTCTGCAATACCAACATATATTCACATGGGGATTACTTTCTAAAGAGGAGAAGTTAAAGACATAAATACCAATAGACTTAGTTTCTAAAGAGAAGAAGTTAAACTAGCTATATATAAAAGTATTATAAAAAGTTATCTTACTCATTGGTTGATTTTAAGGCAAGAAGTAGCTCTCCCTCTTGAGATTTCTGCACCTCTATGAATTGGCATCTCACTTGGATATGGCGAGTTGGCATTATTGAATAAGCTACAACATATCAATTCCACAAGTAAGCATGACATAATCATGTGCAATGCAAAACTTGATGGTAGAAGCACACCAATGCATATTTCTTGACACTTACAGATGGTTCATGAAAAAAGAACATTGAAATACGCATATCTTGAAAAAAAAATGAAATACAAATCACATTAGATTTTTTGAGTGCATGTAAATCAATCATATTAATTCCTATTCAGATTTTCATACGCATCATGCGCTCAATGGTAGATGTACACCAATGCATATCTTACAATGTACATGAAGACGTATGTCTTATGATGTGCATTAAAACATGCATGTCTTACGATGTAAATGATATAAAAATCACATAAAACGTTGCAAGAATATGGATATTACAAACCTCAAGTCTTGTCTAAAGTATCATACCCATCAGACGCACATGCTTGATGGTGGAAGCACATTGATGCATAATATTTTTTGGACACTTCAGCATGGTGCATGATAAAAGAACACGGAAATATGCATGTATTATCATGTAAATAATATACAAATCACATAAAACTTTGTGAGTGCATGGATATTACTCACCTTAAGGCCTCTACAAAGTATCATAGCAATTCAATACATATGTTTGATTGTAGAAGCACACCGATGCATATTCTCTTGAGACATATGCACGGTGCATGATAAAAAACATGGAAATATGCATGTTCAAAGGTTAGGCCAACGAGATAGCTCTATGGCGCCAGGTTTGATCGGTGGGATACGGATAATTTAAGGTGATTTTAATCAATCAGGCTTCTTAACTAAGATTTGGGGTGATTTGATTTTATTAAGAACTTTTGACATGTAATCTTAATCAAGCCATATAACTGTATAATATGATTTAATCAAATATAAATATAAATAAATAAATATATATATATGCTTGAGATGTTGACCATATGTAATGTTTTTTCATGTTAGCATGTTAGCACAGCTTGCAATACTAGATGGAGAGAATGACATGGCATACCATGATGCCTATGAGTTGCATTATGCATGATATCATGTTTTCCATGCATGCATGATGATGTGGCATGCCAACTTGCCTTGGTGAAGTGGTACATCCATTCTATGGACACTTGAGATGGCATATAGTGCCTTTCATGAAGTGATGTGGCACCTCATGATGTGTTACATTATATGATGTGGCAAAGGGCCTTGCATGGGATGATGCAGTAAGAAGCACGTTGATGACATGTTTTTTATGATGTGTCAACATGTATGAGGTGGCAATACTAGTTGGCAAGTTGATGTGGCATGATGTGTGAAGTGGCAACACTAGTTGGCAAGGTGATGTAGCATGATATGTGAGGTGGCAAATGATGTGTACATTAAGAGGTGTCAACACATATGAGGTGGCAAATGACACGTGCTTAATTAAGTGTCTTTTTTCTTATGTGGCAAGAAAAAGTGGCAGCCATGCTGATTGTATATGATGACTTGGCAAGTCAATGAGCTCACCATTGTTGATGTGGTAGGTGGAAGTAGAAGATGATGTGGCAAGAGGGTCTTATGATGTGGCATCTCACATGTCCTTTTGTGTTAGCCTAGAAGGTCCTACATGGACAAGTTTCCCCACCCACCCTAAGCTTGCCACTAGGATTAGAAATCCTCCACACATGATATTCCAAGCCTAATACGAAGCCTATAGACTTAGTATTTGGCTTGTGAGGCCTTTTTTCCTCCATAGAGTATTTCTTATATGGAGAGGGCACAATTTACCCTTTCTTGACTCAACTTTCACCAAATTTTTTTTGATAGCTTATCATGTCAAGGACTACTATACTTGTGTGAATTTGGATGTTATTGGAGTTGTTTACAAATTACCATATTTTTTTAAAATTAATCTAACCACACCTCTAACAATTAGAGGTAAAAAATTAAAAGTAAACATCACAAGATCTAACCAGTGGATTATGGATTTAATACTTAGGAAATATACCCTTATGTGTCCATGATCCCGCTATATGTTCAAATATGTATAAATTATAAATTTAGTACTTGTGATTTAGGGGACAAAAAATCGTATATTTTTATAATATATCAAACACTTTTAATTAATTTTTTATTAGAAAAGCATTCAAAAAAATACCAATAAATTGGGTTCAGCTCTACACTCTATGAGGTGTCTTTATATAAATTGGGATGGCCATATGATATATAATGAGAGAGATATAATTGATTTATTATCATGATGTCTACTTGTTTAAAGTTGGGACAGGCCTTGTTACTATACACAGGGCAATGAGGATTTATATATCTCTGACCTTTGATCAAATGGTGTTCTCATGTGCAAAATTACATGTATGATGTTTCATTTGAAGCCTATAAACTGGTACTCCTTAATATGGAAGTAGGTGAAATTAGGCATTTTATCTAAAAATAGTTTGGGTAACCAATGTAGGAAGGACACCCTTAGCTTGCAATCACCCTGCATCAACATATGATATTCTTCTAATTTTACTATTTTTATTGTCAACATCATAGTCTTACCTCGTACCCGAGCAAGCTATTTCTTGATTCCTTCTTGCCTCATCTTGACAGTGTGAATGTTCTGGTTTCATTTGTGAAACATGGGCATCTATCTCTATGAAGCAATGCTCCAACGTGACTACATATCAAAGCATTTAAAGCTTACCAGGCTAGATCAAAGTCTATATGTGTTTTGCAACAACACACATTCTTGTCTTTGACTATATGTGTTTTGCAACAACACACATTCCTGTCTTTGTGTCTTTGACTTTCTTGATGTACTAGGGCTTGCCATGCTTAAAGCTCCTTTCCCTGATTAAAAGGTTAGAGTTGTCAACTATATTGTTCATTAAACATAAATAATATAAATTAAATTATTAATTAAACTATAAGAACCTAAATGTTTTGTTCCAACCACCAAGTTGGTCCAACTCTAGCAAACTGGTTTCAAACTTGCCCAATGGGTTGGTGTCTCACGCTAAGACCATAAATCAAACAATTAATAAACACAAGAGTTTCAACCATGAGGATGGTTCCAACCACTTGTTTGGCTTAACTAATGGGATGGTTTTAAACCTACGCTAAGAAAATAAATCAAACTATTGAAAAAAATAGATGTTTCAACCATCTGGTTGGGTTTTGAAAATCGGGTTGATGAAAATAGTGGGCTGGTTTTAAACCTGCCAAATGGATTGGTGGCAGACAAAGAATATAAATCAGATTATTAAAAAACATGGTTTTTTCAAGCATCAGGCTGGTTAGATTCTGTTGATAACATGAATTGAAGCAACATTAAGGGTTAGGGGTACCTTTAGTGCTTCCCATACTTCGTGGGAGATGAAGTTATGGCTCACTCCTGGACCATGACTGCCTTGATGCTTGTACTCAAGCCCTATAATTGGACATTCGACCTAGTTGGATCTACCGTTAGCTCATCCGTTAGGCTTAGGTGTTCTACTATTGCTTTAAACAAAGCCATTTGTTTTCGTTGTCTGATTTTGGTGTTACGTGCCTTGGCTTCTTCGATGGCCTGGCATTTCATCCGGGCTACCTCGACCTTGAGCTCCTTTTCCCTATGTATGGCCTAGAGATCTATAGAGTGAAGGGGCCATAGTATCTTTTCAATTTGCTACCATTAGACTCCATCTAGGGAATCTAACTTCAGTGGGCATTGATGTGATTCTCTACGTGACTAACACAAAGGATATTGGCACCACCAGTCCCATTCTCTCTATTTTCCATCTTTCCTTTTAGCATGGCAGTGCTGCCAATCTATTTGACATTGACATAGAGATAGAATGAGAGTGGCAAACTAATTGAGATTGTGGAGATTGGCACCAATGCCATTCTCCACAAACTCTCATGGATTAGGATGGCTCCTAGGGTCGAAGGTAAAATAATTCCTATGCATCCCATTACCAAAGCTCAAGATCTAGTATATATGTTATAAATCCTAAAATAAAGGACTAGACTAGTGACAAAATAAGGAGGTACATGAATTGCATGAAATTGGCACAAGTGCCATTCTGTACAAACTCACATGGAGAATTCTCTACAATCTAACTTCAGTGGGCACTGATCTGATTCTCTTTGTGATTGACACAAATGGGATTGGCACTAGTGCCATTCTAATAGAGAGTAAAATCCATGAGAGTTTGTGGATAGTGGCACTATGCCAATGTCTTCCCCAATAGCATGGCACTGCTACCAATCTACTTAACATTGACATAGACATAGAATGAGAGTGGCACTAGTGCCACTCTGATAGAGAATGGTAGCAGTGACGTTCTGATAGAGAATGCTAATGTCTCAAAAATGCTATGCATAAATGTCCCACATCTATTTCCATCTTTTCTATCAGCATGGCACTGCTGCCAATCTACTTGGCACTGACATAGACATAGAATGAGAGTGGCACCAGTGTTATTCTGATAGAGAATGGTACCAGTGCCATTTTGATAGAGAGTGCCTCTTGATAGAGAGTGCCAATGTCTCCAAAATGTTATGCATAAATGTTCCATATTCCCTATCAGCATGGCACTGCTGCCAATCTAATTGACACTGACATAAACATAGAGAGTGCTAATTCTAATTACCAAAGCTCAAGGTAAAATAATTCCTATGCATCCCATTACTAAAGCTCAAGGTCATGTTATAAATCCTAAAACAAAGGACTGGACTAGTGACAAAATAACAAGGAGGTACATTAACAATTATATCAATTACCACTGCCGATCTCCATTTTAATATATATATCATAGCCAATCTCACTAGTGCCATTCTTTCAGTTTAGCATGGCACTACTACCAATCTACTCGTGCAATGTTTTGATCCAAAATATTTTATTACATGATTTTTTTTTGAAATAAGTGACAACCTGTCATATGATTTCTCCTTGCAATCTCCATTTTAATATATATCATAACCAACTTGTCACATGAGAGGGAAAAGGAAATGAGAGGTGAGGAGTTCTCTCATTTAGATGAGGTGAGGAGTTCTCTCATGCATTCGTTACATGTTTCTTTAAGAATCTATTAGCTATTCTAATATGTGTTTAGCTATACATTCTAATTGTTCTATATCCTAACACTAGGGAACAAATTTAAATCAACACACCTTGATAAGATAAATGCACCATGGTAATGAGTGCTTCTATGTGCAGTCGCAAAAGTAGATGAATCCAAATTTCAAAGACATCCCTATAGTTTCATTTAACTAGTTATTTTTATATTTTTAGATATATATATTTTTTCATATATATATTTATATATATGTATTCTTTTGTCTATAATCATTAAATTTAAACAACATCGATTAAATTTAAAACATACACACACTCAAACACACATGTATTTTTTTTCATATATATATATATATATATGAGTATATATATATATTTATTTATTTACAAATACATGTATTGATATTTTTAAACATACATATATTTCTATTTTTATATATTTATTTATATATACATATATACTTTAAAATTTTGAAATTTAAAAATTTTTCAATTTTAAAATTTGAAACTTGAAATTTAAAATTTGAAACAAAGTACACAAACATATTCTCATTTCAGATTGGAAAGGCATTGAGAAAGAGAGGGAGAGAGAGAGAGAGAGAGAGAGAGAGAGAGAGAGAGAGAGAGAGAGAGAGAGAGGCACTTGGTTCTCATGTTCATGTGAGAGAAGGCACACCTCACAGTAGTAGAGAGGGCACGTCGCACAATGAGGATCATAGGGCACGATAGCAGAGGCACGCTGCACACAGGGAGTCAAGGAGGCAGTGGCATGGAAGAAAAGTCTTAGGGAGTCAAGGACTCAAGGTTCGTCACATGACAATAGAGGCACGGTCCACTGCATGGAGGTTCGTGCAAGGAGGCACGATAGCAGAGGTGGAACCGAATTGCGAGGGGCATGGTGGATGAAGCAAAGGCACGAAAGTAGAGGTACAGAGGTCCGACAGGACTCATGAGAGGTCTTTTGTCCCACAGATTCCACTTTTCCACTGTTCCACAGATTGCGACTCGCGAGGTGGAACAGGATTACGAGGGGCACAGTGTACAAAGCAATCAAGGGAACCAACTCCTAGAAGATTGTGACTTGTGAGGTGGAGCGTGCAAGAAGGACGAGGACTACATGAGGGCTTCCAAGAAGAGGACATGCAAGAAGAGGGCTCTAGGTAGCGTTTCTTAAATTTGGCTATTAGTCTATTTGTTCATAGTTTACGATTAGTCTATTAGTCTATTAGTTCCTAGTTTAGGATTAGTGGATTAGATCCTAGTTTAGGATTAATCTACTAGTTTAAGATTAGTCTATTACTTTAGTATTAATCTATTAGATCCAATTCGTCTATTAGTTAAGGATTAGTCTATAATTTTAGTAGTAGTCTATTAGATCCTAGTTTAGGATTAGTCTATTAGTTTAGGATTAATCTATTAGGATTAGTCCATTAGTTTAGGATTAGTCTATTAGATCCTAGTTTAGGATTAGTCTACTAGTTTAGGATTAGTCTATTAGTTTAGGATTAGTCGATTAGATCCTAGTTTAGGATTAATCTACTAGTTTAGGATTAGTCTATTACTTTTGCATTAATCTATTAAATCCGATTAGTCTATTAGTTTAGGATTAGTCTATTAGATCCTAGTTTAGGATTAGTCTATTAGTTTAGGATTAATCTATTAGGATTAGTCTATTAGATCCTAGTTTAGGATTAGTCTACTAATTTAGCATTAGTCTATTAGGATTAGTTTATTAGTTTAGGATTAGTCTGTTAGATCCTAGTTTAGGATTAGACTAATAGTTTAGGATTAGTCTACTACTTTAGGATTGGTGTATTAGTTTAGGATTAGTTTACTAGATCATAGTATAGGATTAGTCTACTAGTTTAGGATTAGTCTATTAGTTTAGGATTAGTCTATTAGATCCTAGTTTAGGATTAATATATTAGTTTAGGATTAGTCTATTAGTTTAAGATTAGTCTATTAGTCTATTAAATCCTAGTTTATGACTATCTAATATAACATTAGTCTATTAAGTCCTGTTTAACATTAGTCTATTAAATCCTAGTTTAACATTAGTCTTTATCTAAATTTTAGTCTAGGTAGGGTTAGATCTAGCCCAGTATTGTCATTGTTACATGGCTCTAGTTATTCAAAATATTTGACTAACATGTGGGATCTATAGATCGAAAAACATTGGCTAGGTCTAGCCCAATATTGTCAATGACACATGGTAGTAGTCATCCAAAATATTTGAATAATGTGTGGGATCTATAGATCTAAACCGTACTACTGGGACTTTAAAATGAGTGCATGTAGGGCTTAGAATGAAAAAATGCCCTTGGCCAAAGAATTTGAATCTAGTATCTAGATTAAATAAATTTAAAATAGTCCAAAAAAGCATTTCTTGGACAAGGATCCTTGAACTAAGGATCTCAATCTAGTATTTGGATTAAATAAATCTATAACTCTTAATAATATGATCAAGATTTGTATCAAAAACTTATAGATCTCAAACCCTAGATAAGTAAATCTTGGAACATCATACATAATGCTTTCATGCTTTCGATCCCCATATAATTGACTGGCATATGAGATCTATAAATCTAGCACCTTGAGCATGACTAAAAAAGGAAGTGCTCTAGAGCCTAAAGTGGATACCACTCAAAACATGGATTTAAAAAACTCTCATCGAAGGATTAATTGTACTAGAAGCACATATATCTAGGATATGTACTAGTTGGATTAGGGTCTAGCATCTAGAATAAGCCAACCAAAAACCTAGTCAATCATACATCCACAGTCTAGAACCCAAAGCAAATAGCTAAAACTACTATAAACATTGATAATTCCAAATAAATACACTAGAAACGTAAAGCACGTAGTTGAAACTGTCGTAAACATTCATAATTCAAAATAAATACACTAGAAACCCAAAACAATCTAGAATAGGTTACCTTGCATTATGTGTTAGTACTATTGGTATGGTCTCCCCACTATAATTTGTGGGTACCACATATCTCTCTCTCTCTCTCTCTTATAACAAAAGATAATCCACCGACCATAATCTTTTATTTTTTATTTTTTTCCAAATTACCAAAAAATTTAGAAAATTAATTTCATGGAAATTTTATCTAGCCTAACCTCCATGAGGATTGTAGAGATTGGCACTAGTGCCATGCTCCAAAAACCCATATGGGGATTGTCACCATTGCCAATCTATGTGTGATATTCTCGAGCATGGTAGTGGTGCCAATCTCCACATGGGTTTTTGGAGCATGGTACTGGTGCCAATCTCCAGAATGTCTCTTATTGCATGGGAGGTTTATGTGGAAATCATTATAAAAATTTAGAAAAATAATTTCATGTAAATTTTGTCTAGATCCGTTCCCCACAAGGTTTTTGGAGATTCCACATGGATTTATGGAGAATGGCACTAGTGCCATTCTTCAAAACCCCACATGGAGAATGGCACCACTACCATGCTCCATGTGGGTCTAGCAAATCTGATCCTAACCTGACAATTGGATCGCTCTCAATTTGTTTCCAAATTACCTAGGCTATACTTCACAAGGATTTTAGAGATTGGCACCAGTGCCATTCTCCACAATCCCATATGGAGATTCTCACCATTGCCAATCTACTTGTGAGATTGTGGAGCATGGCAGTGGTTCCAATCTCCACATGGGTTTTTTGAGCATGGCACTGGTGCCAATCTTGATAATGACTCTTATTGCATGGGAGGTTTCCATGAAAATCATTAGAAAATTTTAGAAAAATAATTTCATGTAAATTTTGTCTAGATCCGTTTCCCACAAGGTTTTTGGAGATTCCACGTGGATTTATGGAGAATGGCACCAGTGCCAATCTTCACAACCCCACATGGAGAATAGCACTGGTGCTAATCTCCATGTGGGTCTAGCAAATTTTAAATTTCCCTAAGCAAAATGGCTTTGGTGCCACTCTCCAATGTCGGTTTATGGCTATTGGCACCAATGCCATGCTCCACAAACCCAAAGCCATTCTGCATGGGAAAGTTTAAAATTTGCAAGACTCACATGGAGATTGGCAAAAGTGCCAGTCTCCATGTGGGATTGTGGAGAATGGCACTGGTGCCAATCTCTACATTTGAAATTTAGAGAAAGTTTTATTAAATTGCTAAATTTTATAGGGAAATAATTCATGCTTTCATGGAAATTTTGATTAGACCCATTCATGGGTTTTGGGGATTGGAACTAGTGCCATTTTCCAAAAACCCACATGGAGATTGGCACCACTGCCATTCTCCATAAGAAATCTAGGCTCACAAGGAGAATGGAACCAGCTCCTTTCTCCACAATCCCACATGTAGAATGGCATTGGTGCCATTCTTCCCATTGCAAGGACAGGCTGGCATAATTTTCTGTTGGTCTTATGAAATTCTTTGGTTGTAATTTCTTCAAAATCTCATTTCTTGTAATCATGATGGCAGGGGATGGCTGCCAGATGTGGGGACAAGGTCATGATGGTGGTGGGGAATGAAGTGGTTGCAATTGATGCAGTGTGTGTAATAGATCTATAGGGATACTATAGTGGTGGTGTGAAGATTAGGGTAGAAAATGTATCGGTGGTGATAGTGGAGAAGTCTATCAATAGTGACATGCTCTTGCCATTTCCCACTATGGATGCAGTGCTTATTGGTGAGGCACTTTGAAGCATTGTCAAGTGGCCTAAGACCTCTCTAAAACATGTTGGTGATTCTTTAGATGATTTGATAACTCAAGAAGCCACACCAAATGAGCCTGAGCAACCTTATGTTGAGGCAATACCAATTTCTTCATTGGAAACTAACAATTCCATTTGTGAATCTTGGAACGGAAAAAGGTTGTCTTGTGGGATGACAGCAAAACAAAGACCATGGGGAAAGGTGTGATCTTGTATGTTTTCCCGAGTGACTCTATAAACTTTGATTTATTGGGTAATGATTGCATTGGTGTGGGTATTGAAAAGAAATAACAAATTATAGGAAGTGACTTAGGGTCTTCTATGCAAGATGTCAGATCTCTCAACCTAGTTAAATGTCCCATCACGTAGATTACCTTACTTGATGAAAGCCCATTGCAACAATATTTGCCCATGAGCCAGGTTGGTGGCACAAATGAGGTGGTCAACAATCGAATGTTGAAAAAGGATGCTCCACCTTCAAAGAAAAGAAGGTACATTTTCATTAGCACGGTGCCTAAACAAAGGGAGCCTCCAATGCCAATGTACAAAATGTCATTAGAGTCATTGCAGCAAGTTTTGTCTATCGATCATTGTGGCACTAGGTGCTGCCAGCATGCTGAGCGAGGCCTCGTAATGGATGTAAGGAAGAATTTTTGGGAAAGCTCCTTGGAGTCTCGTACAAACTTTGTATATGATGTGTTGTCAACAGCTTGGCATCGTGACTGTGCTGGGAGGATAGGCTACAACTTTAGGGTAAACTGTTGGGATGTGTGTTGTAGAGCATGGTATGAGATGCATGGAATCCCAAGGGCATCATTTTATCGATATAGGGAGAAATTTGAGAGTGGTGTGCAATGATGTGTGCATGGGAATTCCAGGATTGTAGGAGGAGCAAGGTGCACACAAGTATGGGGAGGGCTCTGATTCACTTTGTGGATAATAGCATAGAGCATATGGCTCACAAGAGTAGAACCATGCAGGATGGTTCTAGAGAGACACAGCATGTGATACCTAAAGTGTATAAGAAGATATACGTCATGCGTGAGGTCAACACTTCGCTTAATCAATGTGGTTATTAGAGCCTATCCACATCCACATTTGGCAGGATTTGGAAATCAGACTTAAAAAATGTATCCCTTACTACGACAAGTGAATTCTCTAATGTAGCTTATGCAGTTAGATCAAGGCTCAATTGGCAGCCACAAAAAGTCAAGATGAGCGCAATTCATTGATGGAGGAAAGAAAGATGCATATGATACAACAACAGAGTTACAGGAACTTGTACTATGCATGGCGTAGGTCGTCTGGCACCAACTCAATATGTAATATGTTACTACCCTCCTCCAAAATCCAAGGTATGGGGGGACAAGGTCGATATACAATATTCATGGAATGCCTTTAAAAATCTCAAATATGAAAGGGAAAAATATGAAAATTTCATGTCCCCCGTCCCACAAAATATTTCTTTTAATGAGAATCCCTCCCACAAAATATAAGGTATATACCTTGAAAAATATGCAAGATTTTAAGATTTGTACATATTTTTCATAATATGTGAGGCCTAAGGGGGGGGGGGTCTTCTGGATGAGGGGGGGTAAAACAAAAAATACACTAGAATATGAAAACCCATCTCCTTTCAAATTAATGTAATTTTTTAATTTGTTACCCAAATTGCAAGTTGTAAAGACATATTTGAAGCTCTTTTAGTGTAGAACACAACCATGTTAATTTGAATAATTTCTACTCATGGCATATTGTTGAGTTCATCTCATAATCAAAATTTTGATAGGTTTTCTTACTAAAGGGAGTTGGTGCCCTAGGGCGTAGGTACTCCGAGATGGATCCAAAAAAGTATGTATGCATAATCCATGATAAGATGGACCAAAAAAAGACGGCAATTCCAAGACTTTGGGTGAGGTCCAAGGACATTAATTCCACATGGCAATTATAAGTTTCACTGATTGGAATGATTACCCATGGGCATGGACAAGGTCATTAAGGACACTTCACCCTCAATGGTTTGTGGCCATTTGATCCCAACCTGACAATTGGATCACTCTCAATTTGTTTGTGCAACCTAGAGAGGATAGATATGCATGACCTCGGAGACCTTGCTACTACTGATGGGATTCCAAGAAGCCGTTCTCACCTTTTGAATGCTCTATGCTCAAGAAAGGCTTTGGACTCCCATTCCACAAGGGGACCTGGCTTGTCTGAAATTGTAGATGCCATGATCACAAATGCAAATCTAGAGATTGTACCAGAGGGTGACTCAAAGTCTTCCACAGATGCCATGACAACTTCCATTGTGAGGGATGTAGACACATGTAGGAATTTGTTGCCATCAGCTACTCATGAAAATCCACCCTCTTCAGATGGATGTGTTGCTGTCAAGCCAACATACCAAAAGTTGCTAGAGAACTTGCTACTCCAGCTAGATGATTGTGGGTCTGAGAACAAAACTAGATACTTGTTTGCATACCTTTCTCTTCTTGTAGCAAGGGGAATTCTAAAGATAATTCAATTGGGCTTCTTGATGGTAGGGCAGACACATGAGGACATTGATGCAATGTTCAGTAGGTTCTTGGAGAGTTTGCGAGTAGGACAAATGTTCACTTTCCCTCATTTGATGGATACATTTAGAAATGTACATTAGCTTCTCCAGCACCATTTCTTCTTACACAGGTTCCTAACTTCAAGGATTATGTGGATGGCTACCTATGTGATGGGAAAGAAATTTGGTTGGCCATGCAAAGCCATTACAATTTCAATTTTTCATGCAAGGTGAGAGACCTATGATGCAGTACAAGGTGCATCCAAAATCACCAAACTAGATGCCCATTGAAGGGGGAATTGAGCTGTGGAAGAAAGATAGTGAGGGTTGACCATTGTTGCCTACAGGTTGTTCAGATATACTACCAATGGCTGCATTTGTGAGAGATCACTTGCAAGTAATATCAGGGATAAAGGATTACATTAAGTTTTGGGAGAGATGTGCAAGTGGAAAGTGCATTGTATGAGTCCTACATTAGGCCAGTGTTAGACTACTGGAAAACCATGATTGGTGAGCTTGAATAGAAAAACATCTCAGAGATAGGAGTGTATAGAAATTTTTGGCCAAGAACACAATTTCTTGATGAGGAGGAGGATATAGATGCTTGCATTGATGAGTTCCAAGGCTATGAGGAATGGAATGATCACTATTGCGGGCCTCTAAAAGTAAGAAAAGGGAAGAGTTTAGACCAATGGTGGATGTTAAGGAAGGTGACTTCGTCTTGGTGAGGCTATCAGACCCGGTATACCCCATATGGCTTGGGGTTGCCATATCAAGTGCCGAGATGGATGCTGCTCTCCTAACTTCAAGAAATTATTAATTCAGTATTGGGCACCATCAATTAAGAGAAAGGGGCTCAGTGATGCAGATGGCTATGTTGAATGCTGGAACAAGTATTGGGCAGAGAAGAGGTTGGATCCATAGGTGTGGGGATGTATTGATGTGGTGGTCTTGTCATGGACATCAAAAGCCATAAATAGACCCAAGAAGATTAAGATTCCACAAAATTTATGTATCAAAGAAAAGGAGAGATTGCTTGGTATCAGAGCATAGAAAAACGGTGATCATTTTCTTCTTCTTAATCTCTCAAACTTCCATTTTAATATGTGTTATCATGTGATATCTCTCAATCGTTGTTATCCTATTGATGCATATTTACATATTATTAATATGACAATTTTGCAGAAGCTATCTTTCACCAACAACTACTTTGTTTCTAGTGGTTCACTTTCCACGGTGTTTTTTAACACCACCAATTGGTGTTTATTAACACCTCAAGTAAAATATACATGTTGTCCCCAGATGGTGTTTCTTAACACCACCAAATACATGATTTTCAAACTTTGCCACAAATGCTTTGTTCTTATTGTTATACCCAATGAAACGTTTTGCAACCAATGAAGTTTTTGATAATCACTGGAATTTCCAACTAATAGTATATTTCAATATTGGCAAAATTCCCACAATTAATGAAACTTTTCCCAAATTTAATGAAACCTTTCCCAAATTTAATGAAATCCACCTAGTTTCAAAATTCCCAAAGTGCAACTTTTGTCCCATTTTATCTAATACGGTATTATTAGGGTGTTCTACACCCACCTCACACCCACCAAAACTTCTGTGTCTCTCTTCTGTCTCTCCCTCTCTCTCATCCTCTTTTGTTCTGCTTCTATTGAGAGCACTCTCACAACATGTATAAATATCTCTCAATGGAAAGAACGTCCCACTCTTTGGGGTTTAGTATTCATTTCACTTAAATTGGTGTACATGTGCTTGATCTCTTTGGGTCCATGATCCCTCAACACTATCATGTGATACATTCTCTAACCTTGTAACCTTCCATCTTCCTCCCTTCTCTTCCTCCTCCTCCTTGCTCTTCCTCCTCCCTCCTATCATGTTATATCTAGCATGCTCTAACCTTGTAACCTTCCATTCTCCTCCCTCCTCTTCCTCCTCCTCCGTGCTCCATCCTCCTCCCTCCCCTTTCCTCCTCCTCATCCCTCCTCCTTCTCCTCCTCTTGAACCTTGTTTGTCCTCCTCAACCTTAAACCCCCATGATTATGTGTCAACCCTATCTCTCCACTCCTCAACCTTGTCTCTCCTCTCAACCTTGAAACCCTCTCTAAACCCTGAAACTCCTAGTTATTAACATTCTCACCCTATCCCCCTTCTAAACCTTGCAACCCCCTTCTAAGCCCTTGAACTCCCATGTCACTCCCGTTGAGCTTAGATACTCCATACATTGTTGAAATCAAGCCCTCTTTGTCACCTAAGCATGCACGAGAGTGACTTTCTATGCTCTAATTTACACTTCTCACCAGAGGACGACCTGAGGACCTATGCTACACTTGTGAACACCTAGGTAGTAGGGTACAATGAGCAATGATACTATTTTAGGTGACCAACACTCTTGGAACTTGGACTCGGTAGAGATAGTGACAACACCAGGATTAATGATTGCATATTGAGTGAGAGAAAGTTCTCATTAAGTCCATTTGATATTGCAGTTTTCTAAGTGCCTATTGCCGTGGGTCTTTCTTGTTTTTTTAAGAGTATTTCTAGGGTGCCTTGCACTTGTGCTATCTGGAGTTAGTAGTGTTAATGCGACCTCATTCATATGCATATGATTTGCAGTGTCATCAAGTGTGGCTACTTGGCAAGAAGTTGAGCTTGCAAATCTGCCTCCTACCATCTAGCAACAATTGAAATGAAATGTTTTATGATATCTAGATCAGCTTGGTCATGGAGACATCAAAACACACATGAGGGATGTAATTCTACAGAAGACTTCTTGCCTTTCCTCCTTTTCTTCCACCTCTCCATGTTTCCAACTATATTGCCACTATATTCATTACATGTTTGGCATAAGGTGCCCAAGCAATTGTGAATCATGAATTTCATCTGCAATGGATGCTTCTTTTCAAAGCAACAAATCCCTTTGTAAAAGCAATCCCAATCTGATGGTTGTTGGAGGCTCTTGGTACACCTTTTAAGTGGAGTAGCATTAGTTTTTCAGCGATGAACCTAATGAGACTCCACCTTTTGGTTGGAATTTGGAACCATATGGTCAAACACCTGGACATCCATTCTTCTAAGAAATTCAAAAAAGGGGGAACACAAGGGAGAATAAGCAAATTTGAATTGAAAATGTAGGGAAGGAATTATGAGGTGCAACCGAGAACAATGTTACATAAAGAGTGCTAGGTGCTAATTTCATCATGCTATTTAGCACTTGTTAACACCTCATTAGGTGCTAAGTTAAAGGTGCTATTTGGTGCAAAAGCTAGTCCACCTAACCGTGCTTCTAGCCTTGACATACTTAAAGCAATAATATAACAACACATAAGATCATAATTTGAACAAAGTGCATGTATAGTGGTAAGAAAACATTTTTTAAGGCTATTAAAAAGCAATTTATCTTATGAACTCCATATATTTTCATGGTTTAGCATGAAATTTTTCTAATTTTCATTTAAGGGGGTCACTCATAAATGTGTAAGTGTAGCACGTGGGTTCAAGAGAAGGATTTTTAAAATCCCTTTTTAAAACATATTTCACATACACAGGGGTATCATATAAAGGGGGTATTCACAGATTGAATGGAAAAAGGGTGTTTTTTATTCATGATAAGTTTAAAGATAATGGTCTTTACAAATAGGCCTTGAATTCACGTGATATATAGGTTTTATACATAGCGAGCCTCTCGGGATTTCTCACCACGTCCCATACATGAGTGTAAAAAGATACGTATTGGTGTGATTCTAGCCTATGTGTTTATCTCTGATGGCTATGATACTTTGCAGGGTCCTTAACCTTATTGACTTTAAGAATTATACAAAGTATTATGCCCATCGGATGCAATTTGCATGGTTGGGCATGCGTATTTTCTTCTTCCTCACCTTGCATCACACATGAGTGTCAAAAAATATGCCTCGAGGTGCTTTAAGCTTTTATCATATGTGCATACCTTAGATGGGTATGAAACTTTGCACAAGATTTAATCTTACCCACTATAAGGCCCATGCAAAGTATCATACTCTTTTAATAACATTTTCATTGTTGGCAAGGATTTGTTAAAAACGTTTTTTAATTATAAAATAACGTTTTAAATCATTAAAAGCACCTACTTTCATTGACAAAATGCGTTAACTAGTTGACCAATAAAACACCCCTTAATGCTTGTTTTTTTGCATGCCATAACATATACAAAGTATATATATCACATGATAGTAAGAAAACCATGTTTTGATAAGCATTGACTAATCCACCAATCATTGAGAAAAAAAAATCCTTGATTGAGCAGTTTTTTTTAATGATTCTTATATAAAAAAATAATTTAATCAATTAAATTACCATTTTAAATCAAACAATTTAAATCCCTTGAAAATCCTTGGTTGTTGGGCATGCATATTTCCTTGTTTCTCACCATTTATTACTCTCAAGATATAGCCAAGATCTAGTGTGGTAGGCAAGCATGACCACCATGCTGGATTTGAATAGCCTTAAAACAACTAGAATAGACCTCTTGTGAACAAGCGTGATGGTTGTATTGGGTGAATTTCATCCACACTCTAAGTCAGTATAGTGGTCATGCATAGGAATATACCTCTTGTGAACAAGAACTATGTGTTAGATATCAATGCTCCACTCTCGTCGTGTAACTACGCGGGAACCAGCTAACTCTACTTGTAAGCCCCCCATATGAGGAGAAGGCATTTGAGTAGCTCGGTTATCCGATAGGTCCTGGTTTGGACACCAGATGGGGGCCATGTGTGGCCTGATGGTTGGACGGCTTCATATAGAGTTGGTACACTGCCAACTAGGCTACATGCAAGTGCGGGAAGGCATCCCACGACTGACCGCACTGAGGGTAGATGAAGCATTTCCCAGTGCAATAGCCCACTCTCGGGTTGCAGGGCCCATTTGGAGCCCCAAATGATCTCGGATGGCTCTAGGCCGAACGAAAACTGTAGGTAAGTTGCTCTATTTTGTGCCACGCTTCTATCGAGTGGTCGGTGGCCTATTTCGGGACCAACCCCCAGTCGGCCGTTTTGGGCAAACTGGGTCGGTCACCCAATTGGGTCTAATTGACTACGACTGGTGGCTATATAAGAGCAAGTCTGTGAAGCCCATCATCATCACTAGCTACAGCAACCCTAATTCCTTAGCATCCAGCCTCCGTCCTCTACTATTTCCAGCATGCCATTGAAGCTTCTCACACAGGAGCACACGGCTGGGAGGCAGCGCCATCTATTGTATCAGTTTTACAGTAATCAAATTTTTGATTCTCCATACTATCTGTTTTTGTCTCTTGCATATGAGATCCTGTTATCTGTTGAGCACAAACGTTGTATTGTTTTCTTACACTATGGCCATATTGTGAGGTGAAAGTCATCCACACTGTAAGTCAGCATGGTGATCACACACAAGAACCCTGGTGTGGTGGTCCCTATATTATGAAAACCACCATGTGTTACGTAGTGTATGCCTATCTTAGTAAAGGCATAAAGTGTCATATGTGAAGCTCTATACATTGTGCAAAATTATTGTATGCTCATGGAGTAAAGTCTTGGAGAGATGCATGGTAAGATTTGCATGTTGTTTAGAATGACAACACTAGTAGCTTTAATATATTACGTCTTAACATTTTGCTAGGGTGACAGTCAGTATATTGAGAAAAATCATGGTGGGAATTCAAGACTACATTGAATTAAAAATCTCACCCACCAATGTGCCATTATGGTAGTGTCACCCTAAAAAATGCTACAAAACTATTTTTGCAATTGGATACACCTGATTGTGCATTGATCCCTCTCTTTATCCAAATCTAGTGATAGAGACTTAAGATCTATATTGGAAAAGACCATGACTCCAAATAGTGAGTCTATATGATCATCAATTCTAGATAGTGGAATTATATTCTTTATAGGTTTCTAATTCAACCCTATGTAGTCTACACATAGAGTACACATTATATCTTCCTTCTTCTAGGACAATACATGTGCTCCCCATGGAGATAAGCTTAGTCAAATATATCTATTGCTAAGCAAGTCTTCTAATTGTCACTTTTCAATTTAATATTTTATTGACTTGTATGTTCTAAAGATCTAGGAGGAGCCATCCTAGGGTGGATCTTCTAGAAAGTCATCTATATAATCTTCCAGAATTTTGTTAATATATTACGGGTTTTATTCTTCTTTTGGACAGGTTTTTTGATATTAGTGGAAAATACAAATATAGTAGCCTTTTTTTTGTTATAGTAGTAGCCTTCTTAAGCTACATGACTGAATTTTCTTTCGTGGCAAAAACCCTCGGGGGGTTCACCTCAAAAAATTTAGTATACCACGTGCATTCAAAAGGAGGGATATTTTAATTCACATTTTGGAAAAAAAATAATAGGATTGCAATAACAGGAGAGGTTTTTTAATTCAGCTTTAGAAAAAATCTTGTTAGTTCATAGGTAAAGAGGGTCGGTGGGTATATTGGGGGGGAAAATTTTAGCTAAGTGGTTTTTTAAATATCTCTTGAACGCACATAATACATAGGGTTTTTTAGTAGTGCACCCCACAAAGGAAAAGCCATTTCTTAGTCGCATATACTTTTCTCTAAGTCTTCTTTCTCCATAAATCTGATAACTTGAGTTCAATAATAAATACTTTTCTCTTGTCCACAAATTTAGTTTTTTCTAAGCCTTCTTTATTCACAAGTCTAACAATTTGAGTTAAGCAATAAATTGTGGCATGAACTTTGGTAAGCTAATCCATTAACTATCATACTCAGCTATGTGCAAGATTTGGGCTTCATTGTGGATGGAGACTTCTCCAAATTTGAAATCAAGATTTTCCACTACTCCTTTAGTAAATTCCCTCCTCCCACTAGCTATGTCAACATGCCTTTCAAGAGTATCAATCAATTGTAACATAAATCCTTTCCCTACCGAGATATGAAACAATGAGTTCGTCCTATATCAATCAGGAATTCACAATCCTTTCCACCATGATCGAACTTTGCATTCTTGTGATGAAAGCTTGAGTATTATCTTTTCATGAATCTATAGTAGCAAGGATTTGCAACTAAGAGGGGAATTTAGGGATACCTTCGGGTGATCTTCTATTGTCACAACCTTTACAGTTTCATCTTTTAGATGCACGGATTTCTTATAAGGCTTGTATCCTACAGATAGCATAGTCCCATCCTCCTCACTTTTGCCATGAATTCCTCTCTTGGGGAAAGAGGGGAGGGGAAGGGGGGCTACATTTGGGGGGTATTTATGAAACCCCCTCCTTACATATTTTTGAGGTTTAGATATAGCCCTTTTCATAAGTATAAAAAGGCCCCTAATGTATGGAAGCTTTCACTTTTCAAATTTAAAACTCACTTACATATATATTTTCTATAACTCCACAAACTTAAAACCCCTTTCTGTTGAGCTCATGTGGTATCTTACATAATTTTGAGTCACCCCACCAAAGTCCTCAATCATAGCTTATTGTTTAGTCTAGTTCTTATTGTAGTCTTCTTTTCCCACACATCACATGGAGGCTATCCTTTTTGTGTTGATTTTGAAGTTGAGAATGACCATTTTGAACCTATCTTCACAAATCCATACTTTGAGGCATCGAATAATCGTTTATTATACTACAACAAAAAATTTGAACTTAGGATATCTTCCCACTCATACCATTTTTATGCATTATCCACTACCTATCTACAAACATAGACATTTCTCTTAGGGATCACTTCTTGCAAAAAAAAAAGCAACCTTGTGGTATATGCATTGCAATTGATGGTAATGAATGATTTCTTGGAATGACAAGTGTTAGTCTTAACATCATCTTTAAAGATAATTCTAACACTCCTATTGTAGTCTACATGCAAGACTATAATAACATATTTGATCTACACTTTGAAAAAAGGGAGTGCCACATGCTTGCCCAAATAAAAATTCACCTATGTATTTAAAAATTTAAAGTGTGTACTACAAAATGAGCACAATATGTATGACATGATGGATTTGCTTCAATGAATGAACACTCTCATGGTTAGAAATTTTGTACCACATTAATAGGGTGATTGTGCTCAAATTTTATAGCTTTGCTCCATCTTTTAGTGTCATTTATATAGACCAAGCTCATCTTTTGAATGTATATGATGTCTTCCACAAATCAATTGGGATATATAACCGATTGTGATAATACACTCATATGTACAAGTTGATAGTGCACTCATATGTATACCAAGTTCAACTTTTGAAGGTATATGATGTCTTCCAAAAGTCAATTGGGACATGTGAGCAATTCTCATAGTGCACTCATATGTATAATGTGTGTTGTAATAAACTATATGTTTCCACTTGCTTATTCTATTGCTATGACTTATGCCAAAGTATATTCCCATGTATTGCTCAACCCTCAACAATCATAGCTATAGTTGTGTGATAGACTAGTTTCAAACTCCTATAATTCTATGCACAAAACATAGCAAACATTACCATACCCATTTATAGGATTTTTGTGTACTGTAATGAAAAAAATAAATTAAACATTTGCACCACACACATTCATATGGAGATAGCACCATTCTACATTCAATAGAAGTTGTCTTTGTATATCCAAAAGTTCTTTGCTTGACTTTCCTTGCTTTTGTACTTCATACTACTCTAATTCTTGTGAGCATTGCATAGTAAGAGTATAAGGGCCGACATTTAGTGTGCGTGGGGTGCTAATCATTCGGTAAGCAAAGTAGGTTTAGTCAAGTGTCACTATATAACGATTCTAGGCAAGTGTCACTATATATCGATGTTTATATAGAGTCACTATATAGCAACACTTACTAGACTTATAGAAGGTCGTTATATAGAGACACTGACACAATTTCCTATAGCGATGTTTTACAGAGAGTGTTTTTTCCCATACTGACCTTTAAAGATAGTTTTTCCCAATGACAAATTTTTTTCCCTTTCATACATGTTTGATCCTTTGAAAGAATAAAAGTACAAGAGCATGTACATCAAGTTTGAAGCTCATATATCCAAGTTTGAGATGAAAAAAATCAATGAAGAGCATTTACATCAATGGCTTCCAAGTCTAGTGTGCCAAACAAGTCCTATCTCCAACTCTATACCGAGTTGATCTCCTATATCATCATCGTACTCTGGCATTATACATTCACCTAAGACTTGATCATCTTCCTCAATAAAGTGTGTGATTCTTGATGATTGTCATCTTCTTCCTCAATATCATGATCTCCATCTTCCTGCCGTATGATGTCATTATGCGCATCTTCCTCTGGGTTCATATTGCGATCTTCATCTTCTTTGCTAGATCCATCTGGATCAATTAGATCCAGCATTGGTAGTGGCATCTCCATATCCACATCTCTATCTTCAAAAATTTTCTTACTTCAAGGTGCAACTTGGATCACATACCACCATCTTGGATCATAATGATCCAGATGAAAAACCACCTATATTGAAGTACATGAAATGCTATCAATTATATATATGAAATTATGCTTAAGTACATGTACTAATGGATCTTTAAAAATGAAAGCTTTGATTAATTAAATCATTAGTATGCACCTGCTTACAATGCTTGGGAAGAACAAAAGTATCACTTTCATCAGTCCAAAGTTTGGTGGAGTCTATTGCAAAGAAACTGCTATTGTCTTTCCTCACTGTCACATGGGGACCGTTGTAAATAGTTTGAAACCATTTTACATCAAGAATGAAACTACTAAATTGTTTGAAATCAATTTCATAGATTTCACGTATGGTTCCACAATAATCCAACTACGAGGAGAGAAGATTGGTATCTGAAGCACTTGCTTGGCTATCTTTTGTGAAGTTAGCCATGAGTCCACAATCATACGTGACTCTCTGTGAATCGATGCGTTCCACGTGAAAATGTCATCCATATGACCATTATGCACTGTACTTTTTGTACTGCAAAAGAGCATCATTAAAACAATGAGGATGCATCTATTTTATAGCGTATATTGCCACAAATAATTACTTAATTACGTTAAGAGGTAGGAAACTTACGTGCATCGTACATGGTAGGAAACTTACATGCATCATACATCTAGATGATAACTCTTGCTCATGCTCGTTTATTGTCTCTCCATCCTATTCAGCTTTACATAGAGCCAGTTGTAGCCAATCAAGTGACATGTGAAAGGAAAGAAGGGTGAGATCCCATGGATATGGTTGTGCACTAGTGACGCTTGGGGATAAAACCCGAAACCCCGTGCAACGCCATCTTTCACATCTCTATTGCGAGAAAAAGCAAAAATTGATCCTCCCACCTTATATTCGATGACCTTGCTTTCCTCCTCTCTATTTACCACACTCCTCACCCCTACCCAGCCCCTCTCCCAACACTTATGCTCCCTCTCCACCCTTCTCCCTCTATGCTTGTGTGAAAGGAAGTTTTTCAAGAAGGTGTGTCTCTTTAAGCAATGTAGGTTCATTTTTTATGAGATTTCATTTTGTGAGTGTTGAAGCATGTTTCTCCTTGTATTGCTAAGCCTATGTGTGCTAATTTTCATGCTTGATTTTTAGAGGTTAAGGACAAAAAAGGAGATATGGTGAAAGAAAGAAGACTCACCTCTTCTCTTTTTGGTATTTCTCTTTCTCCTCTTTCTCCTTGTTTGTAGGTTTATGCTTTCTCCTGGTTTGTAGTCTTATGCTTGTCCCCTCAATCTAATCCCTTTGAAAAGTTGCTTCTCTAAACTCCTCCTTCCTCTAACTAGTTTTTTGAAAAATGTTATGCTTCCTCTCTTTTGTAGAGCCAGTCCACGAAACACCGAGCGGGACTTTTTCAGGTAAGAAAGTGCTTCCTCTTTTTTTCTTTTGTTATTTCCGTTATTTACATTGGCCTGTAGCTAGTGCCTTAAGCGCTAATTCTGCAGTAATGGGCGTAGGAACTCTCTCTTCCCCTCTCTTCTCTTATTCCCTCTT
Source organism: Dipteris shenzhenensis (assembly GCF_047967505.1). NCBI lineage: Eukaryota > Viridiplantae > Streptophyta > Polypodiopsida > Gleicheniales > Dipteridaceae > Dipteris > Dipteris shenzhenensis. Next base: position 12,107,452 of record NC_141614.1, on the reverse strand, counting down.
CTTCCCCTCTTCTCCTCTTTTCCTCCCTCTTTCCCCCCTCTTTCCCTCATATGCTCATGCATAAGCATAAGCATATGCTTTCTCTCTTTTTCTCTTATGCATATGTTTTTCATTCTCTTATGCTTATGCTCTTTTCCCCTCTTCTTTTTCCCCTCTTTCAATCTCTTTTCCCCTCCTCCTTCTTTGCTTTTCCCCTCTTTTTTTTCCTCTCTTTTTCTCTTCTTTTCATAAGCATATGCTTTCTCTCTTTTTCTCTTATGCATACGCTTTTCCTTCTCTTATGCTTATGCTCTTTTCCCCTCTTCTTTTCCCCTCTTTCAATCTCTTTTCCCCTCTTCCTTCTCTTCTTTTCCCCTCTTTTTTCCTCTCTTTTTCTCTTCTTTTCATAAGCATATGCATTTGCCTATGCTTATGCTTATGCATGAGCATATGCATTTGCCTATGCTTATGCTTATGCTTATGCATGAGCATATGCTCATATGCTCATGCATAAGCATATGCATATGCTTTATCTCTTTTTCTCTTATGCATATGCTTTTCCTTCTCTTATGCTTATGCACTTTTCCCCTCTTCTTTTTTCCCTCTTTCAATCTCGTTGCCCCTCTTCCTTCTCTACTTTTCCCCTCCCTTCTCTTCTTTTTCCCCTTTCAATCTCTTTTCCCCTCTTCCTTCTCTTCTTTTCCCCTCTTCTTTCTCTTCTTTTTCCCTCTTCTTTTCCCCCTCTTTCAATCTCTTTTTCCCTCTTCCTTCTCTTCTTTTCCCCTCTTCCTTCTCTTCTTTTTCCCTCTTCTTTTTCCTCTCTTTCAATCTCCTTTCCTCTCTTTCTTCTCCGCGTCTCTTCTTTTCCTCTCTTCCTTCTCTGCTTTTCCCCTCACCCTTCTCTTCTTTTCCCTCTCTTATTTCCTCTCTTTTTCTCTTCTTTTCTCTTCTCTCTTTTTCTCTTTTTTCCTCTCTTTCCTTCTTTTCATCTCTCTTTTTTCCTCTCTTTTCTTATTTTCATTTCTCCTTTTTCCTTCTCTTTTCCCCTCTCTCTTTCTCTTTTTCTCCTCTTTTCATAAGCATATGCATTTATTTGCCTATGCTTATGCTTATGCATGAGCATATGCATTTCCCTATGCTTATGCTTATGCATGAGCATATGCATTTGCCTATGCCTATGCTTGTGCTTATGCATGAGCATATGCTCATATGCTCATGCATAAGCATATGCATATGATTTCTCTCTTTTTCTCTTATGCATATGCTTTTCCTTCTCTTATGCTTATGCTCCTTTTCCCTCTTCTTTTTCCCCTCTTTCAATCTCTTTTTCCCTCTTCCTTCTCTTCTTTACCCCTCTTCCTGGTCTTCTTTTCTCCTCTTCTTTTTCCCCTCTTTCAAACTCATTTCCCCCCTTCCTTCTCTTCTTTTCCCCTAGACTCATTTCCCCCCTTCCTTCTCTTCTTTTCCCCTAGAGCTCTTCTTTTTCCCTCTTCTTTTTCCCCTCTTTCAATCTCTTTTCCCCAGTTCCTTCTCTTCTTTTCCCCCTCTTCCTTCTCTTCTCTCTTTTTCTCTTTTTTCCTCTCTTTTCTTCCTTTCATCTCTCTTTTTTCCTCTCTTTTCTTATTTTCATATCTCTTTTTTCCTTCTCTTTTCCCCTCTCTCTTTCTCTTTTTTCCTCTCTTTTTCTCTTCTTTTCATAAGCATATGCATTTGCATATGCTTATGCTTATGCATGAGCATATATGCTTTCTCTTGACTTTTCCTCAAATGCTTTCCCTCATATGCATTTGCCTATGCTTATGCTTATTTCCTTCTCCTTAGTCGTATTTGGTTCTTTTTTCACATGCTCCTTAGCTGTGTTTGGTTCTTTTTTTTTTTTCAAACATATTCTAAATGGAACAACCACGCCCTCACCCATGGGTGTCCTCCCTAAACCCTAACCCGGTTCCCCAACGTCGCAGGGATTATAGACATAGCTTCTCTGCTAGCTCATGTAAAAGAGAAGATTGCGCAAGAGAGCGACTGGGTGAAGTACAACATGGGGGGGCATGCGCTTGGGTGGGGTCCAAGCCGAAGGGTAGTGGAGTAGGGGCAATTGAGGAACGTACGATGCAACCTATGGGATCTCCATAGGTTATGGAGAGATCGCCACGATTGGTGGAGCCTCAAATATGATTGTGTAAAGGACATAATGGATTGTGTGGAGGCCTTTGTGGATTGCGAGTACATAATCACTGAAGAGCATGACTGCATATTAGAAGAAGTGGAGGATGAGGTCCCCAGTGACATGCCTAGCGGCACAGAGGATGAAAGTACCTCGGAGAGTAATGCAGAGTAGTAAACCTCCTCCACCATTTTGGCAATTTTGGAGAATTTCTCTTTTGGAGACATATTTTTTATATACATACTTTTGGAGACATACTTTTGGCGATATTTTTTATATATGAAAATCTTCTTGGATTCCACTTATCTTTCATAAATATTTGTCATTTCAAAACTGGCCTTTTATAATTGTCTTAAGTAAATAATTGTCCTTTCATATTTATCCTTTATATCTATTGATGTCATTTCATAATTTTCACAAGTGATTAATTGCCTTCTCATAATTTCTTGAGTTTGAATTTCATAATTGTCTTAAGTAATTAATTGTCTTTCTGCTTCTTACCTACTCTTGTTTTTTATTTTTTGTCTTCGTGTTTGTGTCTACATTTGTCCAATCCCCCCAAATTAGACATGGGATAACATCACACATCCGATGAGTACGGAAACCCTTGTAGGAGAAGACATCATGATCTTAACTCTCCTGACTTTGATTCCATTCAGGTGACACTTCAAGGGCCTACCCCTGGCTCGACTCTTCTCGGACCTAGCATTGCGGACTACCCCTCAAGGAACTCCTTTGCTAGCAGCCCATGGCTTTGTCGAGAGTCTCGACGAGTTTGTTGCACAGATGGCCAATGTGGAGGCAGCGAGATTCTTCTCTCTACTATCCCAGAGGACCTCAGCTCTTCCCTCTCTTACACCAACGGTTGGACCTACTCGACAGCCATCCCCTCTAGCCCCTTCAACTGAGGGGTCATAACCTGGGCATACCCATCGTAAGGGAAGGAAGAGAAGGAAAGGTCGCTTATGCTGTGCTGACTCGAGAGATGTAGACGAGTTAGCACACTCACATCCCTATAGGTCTCCACTTGGTCATGAGACCCAATAACAATCAGGTCCATTTCCCTCTCTCACTCCCTCTATACTCCTTGCTTCATAAGCGCTCATTGTAACACCCCTCGCTTTGGCTCTGGCACTCCCATGAGTCCTCCTTACTCACTCAAGGACCTATCCTATGAAATCAAGGTGGCTAGAGAGATAATAGAAAATAAAAGGGCTTAGCACTGATGACCACCATGAGGCATTTGATGAGCCACCACTTCAAGAGTAGCATAGCTATACTGACTGGTGGTACCAGGATAATGAAAAGAAGAATGCAGTCATCGATGAATTAAAAAGACAATACCCTAACCCCCCAAATTGGGAGTTCAGTAACTCTTACATGAAAGAGCACATAGGTGGGGTCTTGATGCATCGTAGGTCAACCTTGCGGACTTCCATCACAAAGGGGAAAGCTAAACCTAGCTGGGCAGACAAAGCTGACTGGAAGTTTTTCAAGAAGTAGTATAGGGACCATCTCAAAATGTTCGAGGGTCAGAGGAGGGCTGTGAGGAGATGACTCGACTCCATAGGTACTTCGCACTTTGGTGTAGGCGGATAGTTGGTGGTCGAGGCAACGGTGGTAAGTTTACTTCTTCTCATCTAATAAATTGTTCTATTTGTTTTATTACATATTGCATGCACTTTATCCAACTCTCGTAAATTGGGCCCATAACAAGTTGTGATGGGTCGCCTTCCCATAGACATAGAGGCGAGATGCACATTCCACATAGGAACAAAGCTGTGGTTTATTGAGAGGGAGGCCATGGGAGTGATGGTTGATTGAGCTAAGGTGGCTGCTCGCATGGTATAAGTCTACTCCTACTTGTAATCTCACTTTTTAAATTGTTTTAGTCTTTAAGTTCCAATCTAATTTCCAATTAATATGGTTTCACTCTTAGAGTGCAAGCTCGAACATCCCATTAGCAGAGGTGAGTGGTGATGACGAGGGATTAGGCTTACATGACTTTGACGAGGGCCAGGGATCAAGCATAGCTCACAAGGGCTAGGGATCAGGCTAGCGCAACCACGACGAGGACGAGGACGAGGACGAGGATGAGGACAACAATTCGGATGAGTAGTAGTAGTTTGTATATACTTCGGCATGTATATGCTTCTGTATGTCGGCTCGTTTGAGCGATTTTGTATCACCCTTTTCGAAAGGGTAATTTTGTAACAAACAATGTTGTATATCTTCAGCATGTATATGCTTCTGTCGCTCGGCTCGTTTGAGCGATTTTGTATCACCCCTTTCACAAGGAAAATTTCGTAACAAACAACATTCTTTTGTAATTACTAAAAAAAAAACATTAGTGGGACAACACAGGTCTTGCTGTGGCCCTGTTTAGCCCTACTAATGTTTTTTTAAGCTTCTGTTAATCGTCGCTATATAGCAACGTTTACCAGTGTCGTTATATAGCGATACTTATATAGCGACCGTTCTCTTTAGATGGTAATAGAGACGTAAATACCGACCTTTGCACCCATTAAAAAAAACTTTTTAGTGTAAAAAAGGTCGGTATTTTTGTCGAAAAATGGCCTGTGCCTTGTGGGGTACACAATACAAACCTTAGATAATAGGTATTGTCTGCCTATTGGTAAATTAATACGTTTGGTTCTTTTACATGCAAAGAAGAAAGTAAACAACATTTTTAATGGGTTAATGGTGTGGTTCTAGGTTCCCAAAGGCAAGACTTGAGTTTGAATCTTGCCTAGCATCTTTCCTCCATTCTTCCCCTTCCCCCTCTCCCCCTCTTTTAAAAAAAAAGTATTTTTACCTTGAAGGTAAAAGATCCATATCATGATCCAATTTTGTTAAATACACGAGTGAGCTTATAGTGCAAGATAGTAGTGACAAGGTCCAAGGTTCAATTAAACACTTTAGCGAAAAAGATCAATATTCATAAAGTTATAAAAAATAAGAAAAGCTCAATATTACATATTTATGGGGATTCAAGCCCAAAACATGACACAAGGAATTTCATGGGCGAATTGGGCAACTGTAAGGGACCTCCATAAAAGTCCTTAGCTCTTTTAACCACATGTAGTAGATTCAGGAACAATGAAAATGAACAAGCAATCCTTGTTAGATTCATATAGATACTTAGCCCCTTTGTCCACATGTGTACTAGATTCTTGCACAATGAACCAAAAAAAAAGCCATCCTTATCCTAATCATTTAAAGTACAGCCTAAGGGAAGCACTTGGTTCTTATAATTCCGCTCAAGAAAATAGAAAATATATGTGTGATGGTTATCCAAAGAACTTCCAACGGAGAGAGCTCTTTGGACATCTATTATAATTTTGCATAAATGGAGATACTATAAGGCCATGACAAGACAAGTGAAGGTTATTAGGGCTTGAATGTATGGTCAAGGCCTTTTGGGGGCTTGAGTCAAGAATATGAATATTACGTGAGTTCAACAAAGCTTTTATTAAATTCACTTTTGGCATGTAAATCTAGAGAAATATAATTCCATAAAGTGAGTTCCAAGTGATTGGAGAAGCTGAAGGCGATAGTCTAGGTTTCTATATAGTGAAACCCCTCGAAGAGGAAGCTCAAGCTAGGGATGGAGACTCATAGAGATGGGCAGGTAATTTTGGAGTGGCCTTGGCCAAGAGGGGGTTTGCCTTCGCCAGAGTGAGGCCAGCCTTCTCCATGTTGCACCCGTTCACCATAAGCTCCCATTCAAAACAAAGCAGCAACGTGCCCAGAATCATGTGCACATTCCATAGCCCCAATGCCCACCCAGGACAACCCCTCCTCCCTGCCCCAAATGGCAATAGCTGGAAATGTTTGCCCCTCAAATCCACATCGGTCTCCAGAAATCTCTCGGGCTTGAACTCCGTCGGTTCCTCCCACTCATTTGGATCCCTCTGAATCGCCCATACATTCACTAATGCTCGTGTTTTGGCCGGAATATGGTACCCTGCTATCTCGCATGCCTCGATCGATTCGTGTGGTATCAACAATGGCCCAATCGGGTGTAGCCTCAAGGTCTCTTTCACCACTGCTCGTAAGTAAGGAAGTTGCGCTATGTCGCTCTCTACAACGAGTCGCTCTCTCCCGACCACACATTGCAATTCGTCCTGCAGCTTGTTCACGATCCTGGGATTTCTCAACAATTCCGTAAGCGCCCACTCCACTGTTATCGCGGTCGACTCGGTTCCGGCAAGAAACATGTCCTAAAACGAAACAGCCAGAGCATTCACTTAGATAACTTTCATGAGCACGTACTTCTCAGAATCTTAACACCAACTATCTTATTACCGTCAAGACTGCCTTGATGTTGTCATCCGTAAACGGCGCGTCTAATTGCTGCTTGTTTTCGGCGGCTACCGACAACAACACGTCCAACAAGTCCTTTGGGTTGCTCAAGTCCCCTTTTCTCTCTCCGCGCCTCGCGTCAATAAGCTCTTGCAGGATGTATTTCAAACGTTTCCCTGCGGACTTCATGCGTTTTACGTAGCCTTGCAAATCCATCCATTGTAAAGAGGGTATAAAGTCTCCCACGTTAAATACGCCAAGGAGGTGATTAATTTCGATGATGAGATCTACAATGTTTATTGACTGATCTTGACTACCTTTAGACAAGTCGACGAATTTCTTCCCGAAAGACATCCTGGAGATTATGTTATTGGCCGTGAGGGCAACCCTGGAAAGTACCTGTACTTCATTTCCCAACTTACTGTCTGCATAAATAGATCGCACTAAAAGAGCCAGTTCTTCCTCTCGCATAGGCCTGAAATCATCGAGCCTTCTATTGGTAAAGAGATCCGTGACACAAAGTTGACGAACGAGTCTCCAATAAGGGCCGTAAGGAGCAAAACCGATATCCGTGCAGTCGAAGCAACAATATACTGCCGCTGCGAGTCGGGGACGAGAAGCGAAGTTAAGGTCATGAGTCTGAAGGATTTCTCTAGCCATGTCAGCGGTAGAAGCAACGATAGCGGGGACGGAACCCAAGCGCAGGCTCATCAAAGGACCATAAGTTTTGGAGAGATTCTGAAGGGACTGGTGCGGAAGGTTTCCAAGCAAATGGAGGTGGCCAACGATGGGCAAGGAAGGAGGTCCGGGAGGCAAATTAGCTGAGGCAGATCTACGTGAATTACTCACCCAAAGGATGAAAGCAAAGATGCACACCAGGAAGGTGCTGGGAAGGAGAAGCAACAAGCAGGATGCAGGGCTACGACACTGATCCAGAGCAAAATCAAGAAGAAGCTGGGCACGGCTTGCCATCGTGCTTTCCAAAATTCTTGTGATGATCAGAAGCTCTTGATGAAACTGCGATGAGATCAAATCTGCGGACCTTGCAGTTCTTAAGTGTTTTTATTTCTGCAGGCACTTGGATTCTCATTGGACGCATCTTTAAAGGTTGCCTGCAAGACATTTTTTATATTGATAATTGAACGCCTTTTTAAGGGTTGAAGATAAGGCCAAGACATTTATTATATTACTTAGAGGCCGGCATTCAAGTCACAATCAAATGGAAAAATCTGCCCGTGTGACGATTTAGATGCTCCCTAAGCGTCATTGTAAAGAATTTTGAAACGATTTCATGAGATTCCAAACCCTTTCTTCAAAGAATATACCACAAGTAACAAACATGAGAAAGGTACCAAGTTTGCAACAATAGAATTTCTTTATCATCTAGCTTAAGTAAGTATGATCCTTACCATGGTCATGTAGTACTTGGTGCTTCTTAGTAATGTGTGCTTCTTAGTCAAGGTCCGAGTTTTCATGTTCCACTTCTACATGAGAATGATAGTTAAAGTTAAATGTTCTAACTTATATTGACGTATACATCTTTCTACATACCTTTTCATTTGTTCTAGCCTTTGTTCAACCATATATACATTGAAAGGTTCTAGTTTGACCTTTAAAGATATAGCTATTTGAAAAATTAGGCAATATCAAAGGTTTACTTTCTAACCTCCATCAATTATTACTCCTTTGCTAAGTGCTCTTGCTGATTTTAGGAATTTTGATACATGATTTTGAGACTCTCCAAATTAGAAAAAGTGAGCAAATATTATCTTTTTGAATTATTTTGCGTGTGCTACTTATCAGTTCTACTGCCTTTTTGCAAAGTGGTGATTGTGCAAAGTTTTTGCGTGAGTTTTGAAATTTGTCGGCAACTAGGCATACATTTTGATGATATTGTGTGTATTTGCAAATCTTATGTTCAATATTTCAAAGGTCGATTGAGATGTTGAGTTCTTTTTGTAATACACTTTTTGAATGATGAGTTGCCTTTTCTTTCCCATTTGTTTCATTTATTGCTTAGATTTTCATCTTTCATCAAATTAATTTCAAAGTTTTTTTCAATTGGAGCAATATCGAGGAGGATGGGTTTAAATTGCTTTGTGTAGCAATAAAATCCACACATAAATGAAGTTGCAATCAAGTCATGAGACAAAATTTTCATTGGGATGCTATGATAAATAAAACACATTTATATAAATGGTTTGAAAGCACATTATAATTAATTTAAATACTTTCAAAGAAAATTATTACAAACAAAAAAATGAAAGAAATGAAGCATCGAAGTGAGAAGAATAAGAACTTATTTGTATTTATTGTTAGGTATCATTTAGAAGCTCATGTCTATTATAATATTCATTCTCATCTTACTTCATTTGGAGGTTTCCTTGTGTTTTCATACAGGCAATCTGTGGTACTTGATCTTGCACTTCTCAAAAGGAATTTGTTGTAGTTTGACTCCACAAAAATAACTTCAACGTGTAGGGTTGAATTCCTTATTGCCTTGCTAATTATTGTTCATTAGTTTTAATACCTCACGGGTGCATCACTAGAATCCCTTTTGCCTATAGGAGACCAATATTGTATGCTCCCTTTTCACACTTGTTAATGCAACCTCTTGTCTATAGGCCACCTAGATCCTGGTCATGTGTTGCACGGAAGGCCAAGTGTGGTAGCCTAAGATCTCTATGGGAGACACCTTCAATCTAAAGGGAGACTATGTGTGGCACCACACTGAATACATTCATGGCACATGCATGCATTGTAGTTTGGTTACGAGGCAATTTGATGTATGTCCAAATGAAATGAGGGAAGAAAACCATGTTGCTATAAAATGGAGGAGATTTGAACATGTTCATGTTGAAGAATTGAAGAAAAAGAGATGGCCACTATCATATAAGAGCACTTAGCCAAGGGAGCTTATAGATCACTTGGTTCAATCCATCCCAAAATATATGCTTCACAATTTCACAGAACAAGACAAGCAGTTCAAGAAGTGCCTTGCCTATTTTCCCCATGACAATATTGTCTCTATCATATATATTTTGCAAAAAATTACTCATTTCAAGGACAAGATGAGATACAAAGGGCTCACTGGAATAACAAACAGATACCAATTCTAGTGCATGTCATGTACACTCATTTGCTTGATTCTTTTTCAACTGATGCTAATCTACTTCAGAGTTCATGTCAGTGCAACACACATGTCATTTCTACATTTTGGATGATAGGAAACATGACATCTTATTTGTGTAGCATGCTTTTCTATTGCACATTGGGAATGGCTAACTCATGGCTAAAATCTAATGATCCCCATTTGTAAGAAAATATAAAACAACATTGGTTGTGGTCAAATGGTGCTTTCTCTTAATTTAGATTAGCATGTGGATACTACTAAGTCTCAAGGTTTAAATCCTTGACCAGTCTAAACATGATGTTGAATTTCTTTGGGTCTAGCCATGGGGGAACATCACTACAAGACACGGGTCACTTTTCGACACTGATACTGATGCTAAATACAAAGAATTCTTTTTAGAAACAAGTGAAAGTTATCAGAATGTCCATCTGTGTGTACATCATAAAGAAAGCATCAGTATAGTCATCAGTATGGGAATTCGTACATGATAGTTCTTGTGGGGGTTAAAGGTCACTGTGCCTTAACCCCGGTTATGTACAATACTCAAACACATATATAAATGAATGAAAAAGAAGATTAGGGTGGTTCTGCACCCACCAAAACTTGTGTGGCTCTCTGTCTCTCTCTCTCGCTCTCTCTCCCTCTTCCGTTCTTGCTCTCTGTCTCTCTCTCTCGCTCTCTCTCCCTCTTCCGTTCTTGCTTCCGTTGAGAGCACTCTCAACTAGTATCAGAGCCCGGGTGATCTAGCTGAGCGTGCGTGAATGCTTGAAGCTCAGCAACTCTGTGGGAGGAAGGAGAAGCTTTGTGGGTGACTTTACTTGCATCCGAGTGTGCAGACCTTGGAGGAACCTTTGGAAAAGTCACTTTGGCTTTGTGAAGTGGTTTTGAGAGCCTGTTAAGAGCTTTCAAAGAAAAAGTCATTTTTTTGAGCTTTTTCCTGTTCCGTTCGATGACAGAGACTCCGTATTGACTTGTAGAGGCAACTATTGCTTGCTTTTGGTGTCCACATTACTTCAAGAGCTTGGAAACACCTTCATTCTTGAATCCGGGATCATTTCATTGGATTTCTGACTCACTGTGTCAGTTTTTGCGTTTTTTGCCCGGGTGTTGGAACTCAAGTTTGGAGCAACCATTTGCAGATCTGTCAGTTCCGGTGGACTCACGAGGTTCTAAAACTTCTATGTTGCTCATTATTTGCACTCTGGTGGAGTTTACAGATAGCTCTGTTTCCAAAAACGTTTTTCAGTCCGTGTGTTGGACCCAGTGATTGAGACCACGGTTTCCAAAACCGTCTGTCCCATTGCGTTTCGGACGCCCAAAAACCCCTACCTATCAGTTCTTGCGTGATTCGGTGAAGGATTTTCAGAGTTATAAATCTCTGTGTATTCGATTTCGTCTCTCTGTTATGCATTTTTCATACTAAGGTTTTGAAACCTTAGATTTATGCCACATGGAAGTGGATAAGTGTTGACTCCCATTTCTCACTCATCGGTTGGGATTTTGGAGTTCTGGCAGAAGAGAGATATTCGCAGATTTTCTTGCTGAGTCCGATTATGCAATGGCGCCCATGTTTTTGAAGCATCTCAGGTTCTATTTTCAGTAGCGCTCATTACCGTGGGACTATGATTTCTTGAGCATACCTTATGCAGATCACTCTGGTTGCAGTTTGAGCAGTGTGCCCTCATTCGTGGTATGAATTGGGTTACAATGGATGATTTATAGGCCATTTGGATGCATTGCGGTCCTTGTTGGATGCGCTGATAGGCCCAAATTGCCTTGTGGGATGCTATTTTTTATGGACGCTTTGCACATGGATGCTATTTTATGCTGAGGGACAGCTTTGAAACATTGCAGGTGATGCACTGATAGTGCTATGCTCTCTTGGATGAGACATTATTGATGCATATGCCAGTGGACAGTGTTTATGCTTGAGTCATTTGGCACTTATTGGCATTTTCTTTTGGGCCAGATTTGCTCATATGGATGCATAGTATATGCACATGAGTCAGATGCTTTGAGCTTTGAGTTTTGGTGATATTTCACTCTATTGTGGCATACACATTTGGATGCACCTGGTATTTGGTGTGATTCTCTCTTGCAGGCACTAGCATTTGGGATTTTGCTTTATTTGCATCATGGCATCCTCTTCCATGTCTGAAAAGGAGTTTTTCAGCATTAAAAAGTTTGATGGGACAAACTTTTCTTTGTAGAAAGAACAAATAAGGGATGTGTTTATTCAAAAGAAGCAGATCAAACCCTTGGCAGGTATTGAAGCTAAGCCTGTGGATATGTCTGAGGATGATTGGAATGAGTTGGATGCATTAGCAAAGTCTACTATTAGACTTCATCTTGCAGAGTCAGTTTATTTCACAGTAGTAAATGAGCAGACTACGGAAGATTTGTGGAAGAAACTGTGTGCCACTTATGAGAAGGAAACTGCCTCTAATAAAGTTTACCTCATGAAGAGGTTGTTTGAGCTACAGATGAAGGAAGGGGTCTCCATTGCTTCTCACTTGAATGAATTCAATATTATTTTCAGCCAGCTTCAAGCTCAGAAAATGAATTTTGTTGCGGAGACTAAGGCAATATTTCTCTTATGTTCATTGCCATCCTCATGGGATACCTTCCGTACAGCTGTCAGTAACTCTGCACCTGGTGGAGTACTGAAATTTGATGATGTTCTGGGTAGCTTGTTGGCCGAGGAGATTAGACGGAAGTCTATGGATGGCAACAAGCAGGATTCAGCCTTAAATGTGCAAAGGGGCAGATCACAGTTTAGGGGGAAGTCCCAAGAAAGAGGGAAGTCTCGTAGCAAATCCAGGGCACGAAACATTGAGTGTTACCATTGTGGCAAGAAGGGCCATATGAAAAAGGATTGCTATAAGCTGAAAAGAGAGCAAAAGTATAAGAAAAAGAATGCAAATTGGGGTGCAAATCAAAAGGAAGAGAGTCCAAGGGAGGACAAAGGAAAAGTGAAGATCGAGGAGATCAATGCAGTCACACATGATAGTGACAATGATGTTCTCTTCATGTCTAGTTTATGTGCAGAGTTGCTTACCACTTCAGATGATGCATATTCCCAGGATTGGATTTTGGATTCTGGTGCTTCATTCCATGTTACTCCCCATAGGGAATGGTTCTCCACTTATGATAGTGGAAAGACAGGTTGTGTGCATCTTGGAAATGACTATGCATGTGACATAGTGGGAGCAGGTGACATAAAGTTTTCTTTTGCAAATGGGTCTGGATTTGTTTTGAAACATGTGAGACATGTGCCTAAGCTGACCAAGAGTCTTATTTCAGTGGGTCAGCTAGATGATGCTGGTTTTCACACCACTTTTGGCTTTCAAAGTTGGAAAATTCAGAAGGGCTCTATGCTTTTGGCCAGGGGTGCCAAGTGTGGGACTTTGTATCCCTTACATGTATCAGGGGTATTTGATCATGTTGTTGCAATAACCGAGCAGCCAAGCACTTCTTTGTGGCATTGCAGGTTGGGGCACATGCGCCAGAATGGAATGAAAATTTTATGCCGTTTGGGTTATGTACCACATTTGAGTTTCTCTGATTTTGAATTTTGTGAGCATTGTCTCTATGGGAAGTAGACTAAAACAACCCATAAAAGAAGGGGAAAGAAAGAGTTTGAAATGCTTGATTTGGTGCATTCAGACGTATGTGGTCCCATGCCTACACGGTCATTAGGCGGGGCTGAATACTATGTGACATTTATTGATGATGCAACTAGGAAAGTGTGGGCTTATGCTATAGCTCAGAAGAGTGATGTGTTCCAGGTATTTCAGAAATGGCTGGCCTTGGTTGAGAATCAGTTAGGTAGAATGCTTAAATGCCTACGGACTGACAATGGTGGAGAGTATCTCTCTCATGACTTTCAGCATTTCTGTGATACTCGTGGGATTAAGAGGGAGCTTACATCCCCTCATACTCCAGAGCGAAATCCAGTTGCAGAAAAGATGAACCGTACCATTCAAGAAAGGTTGCAATGCATGCTTTCCAATGCAAGTCTTTATGGTGGTTTTTGGGCTGAGGCAATGAAGACTGCAGTGCATGTGATCAATAGATCACCTAGTAAGAGTTTGGATGGTGGTATTCCTGAAGAGGCATGGAGTGGCAAGAAGCCCTCTTACTCTCATTTGCGTATATTTGGGTGTGAGGCATATGCACATGTGCCAAAAGAGCTTCGAAAGAAGCTAGATCCTAAGTCTAGGAAATGCATCTTTCTAGGTTATGGTGAAAGTGGAGATATGGGCTATCGTCTCTGGGATCCAGAAGCAAAGAAGATCATACGCAGCCATGATGTGGTCTTCAATGAGAAGAGGATGCATAAGGCACCGATGAGGGATGTGGAAATGAGGAGAATCACTTTCCAAGATGTGAATCCACCTGCATATGTTGATAGACAGCAAGCTGTCCATGCACCAAATGTGCAAGAAATGGTGCCACCAAGTACTCCCACAGGTATACAATCAAGGGTAGATGATGGATCATCTATTGGTGGAAATGATGAGCCAAATGTGGCTGATATGCAAATGGGACAGCAAGTTGAAATGCCCTTGAGAAGATCATCTAGAGTGTCTAGACCACCTGATAGGTTTGTTCCAGGGATAGACTATGTGATGCTTACTGATTGCGGGGAGCCTTCTTGCTACAAAGAGGCTATGATGCGTGAGGATCAACGCAAGTGGGAGTATGCTATGCAATTAGAGATGAGTTCACTTATGAAGAATAAGACTTGGGACTTGGTTTCTTTGCCACATGGAAAGAAAGCATTGCCATGTAAATGGGTCTACAAAATGAAGGTCATAGGTGATGATGTGCCTAGGTACAAGGCCCGTTTGGTTGCTAAAGGGTTCAAGCAAGAGAAGGGTGTGGACTTTGATGAGATATTCTCTCCGGTTGTGAAGATGACCACACTTAGATGCATGCTTGGACTAGTGGCATTAGAGGATATGGAGCTTATGCAGATGGATGTCAAGACAGCTTTCTTGCATGGGGATTTGCATGAGGAAATTTACATGGTGCAACCGGAAGGCTTTGAAGAAAAGGGCAAAGAGCATTTAGTTTGCAAGCTAAAGAAGAGTCTCTATGGTCTTAAGCAGGCACCTAGAGAATGGTATCAGAATTTGATGCTTTCATTCGGTCCCAGGGTTTTAGAAGGAGTGAAATTGATCACTGCCTCTACACTAAAAGGGCTAAGGATAATAGCCTCATAATCCTGGCACTATATGTGGATGATATGCTATTGGCTAGCAAGAATACTTATGAGCTAGATGCATTAAAGGCCAAGTTGCATGAGGCCTTTGATATGAAGGATTTGGGACTTGCAGGTCATATTCTTGGTATGCGCATCACGCGTGATCGGAGTAAGAAACTCCTTTGGCATTCACAAAAAGAGTATGTTACAAAAGTATTGCAACGTTTCAATATGGAGGGGGGGAAGGCAGTGAGTACTCCATTGCCTCCATATGTAAAACTGAGTCATACAGATAGTCCCAAATCAGATGAGGAAAGGGCCATGATGGCTAAGGTTCCTTATGCATCAGCAGTTGGGAGTCTTATGTATGCTATGATAGCTACTAGACCAGACATTGCATTTGCAGTGGGAGTTGTTAGCCGGTATATGGCTTATCCAGGAAAGAGGCATTGGGAGGCAGTTAAGTGCATCATGAGGTACATGAAGGGTACCAAGGAGATGTGCATTTGCTTTGGTAGAGGAGACATGCGTGTACTTGGGTACACAGATTTAGACTATGCAGGGCATGTGGATAGTAGGAGATCCACTTCTGGTTATGTGTTCACCTTTGCAGGTGGTGCAGTGTCATGGATGTCTCGCACACAGAAGTGCGTTGCTTTGTCTACTACAGAGGCTGAATATGTTGCAGCCACAGAGGGATGCAAGGAGGCTATATGGCTTGATCGGCTAGTGGGAGATTTGGGGATTCATACAGGTGTACCGACATTGCATAGTGATTCCATGAGTGCTATTCAGCTAGCATGGAATCCGGTCTTTCATGCAAAGACCAAACACATTGAGGTCAGGTACCATTTCATCAGGAAGGTACTTGAGGACAAGCGCATAGAGCTTGTCAAGGTTCATACAGATGATAACCCTGCAGATATGCTAACGAAGAGTCTACCTAGTCAGCGGTTTGAGTATTGTCGTGTATTGATGGGCATTGGATAGTATGCTCTCTAGTTATTCTCCCTTAAAGGCACATTGTCCTTTAAGTGGGAGGTTGTGGGGGTTAAAGGTCACTGTGCCTTAACCCCGATTATGTACAATACTCAAACACATATATAAATGAATGAAAAAGAAGATTAGGGTGGTTCTACACCCACCAAAACTTGTGTGGCTCTCTGTCTCTCTCTCTCACTCTCTCTCCCTCTTCCGTTCTTGTTTCCGTTGAGAGCACTCTCAGTTCTCAGTGTCTATATGAGCATCGATATGTACCAACACTACAATGTCGATATCTGAGTAGGTCTGATTCCCTCTTCTTCTTGAGATCTAGTCTCTAACTCTGGATCTCCGAATGGGTCAAAGATGCCTCCCTAAGAACGAAACAAGTTAGCAAAGATAAAAACGTCGATTATAAGACAAGGTGATACACAAATGACAATGATGAGGATTAGGGTATACTCACATGATGCTCCTCCACCTTATGCCAAATTGATTCTATATCCTTGTTGTTCCTTCTCCTTAAAGCAAGGGTAGGCTCAAATCTTGAACTCCTTTTTGCACTCCTCGTTGTTTGGAGGCCTACTAATCACATATTCCTATGGATCCAAATTGAAGGAGTTTTATATGAATGACACAACATTTGAATGGTTGAACATATCAGATAGTTAGCACAAGATAAATATATACTTACCACCCATGCCTCGTTGCCTAGTCTGCCACCTCTCCTGAGGTGCAAAGGACCTATGGTCTCTAGGTGTCTCCTCATCACCCTTTGTTGAGTTGCGAATGCATCTGGATTGTCCTTTTGCCACCACAATAGCATCAACCCTTACTACTACTCCTAGACCTATGATGGTGATGCCGACGTGACAACATGTATAATTTAATGGGATTGGACAAACACAAATGCAAACACAAACAATAAAACAAACATAAACATAAAAATAACAATAACTACTTACATGCAGAAGAGAATAAGAAGGGAATAAGTAGAAGAAGAAAGAAGAGAGAAATAAAATGAAGAACAAAGAGAGAAGGAAAAAAGAGAATAAGATGAGGGGAGAGAGAGAAAGAAAGAGAGGAAAAGAGTGGAGAGAAAGAGAGAAAGAGAGGAAAGGGAGAACAAGGGAAAGAAAGAGGAGAGAAAGAAAGGAAAGTGACAAGGGAGGAAAGAGAGCAAAAGAGAAGACAAAGGAAAAGAGAAAGAAAATGAACGAGGAGCAAAATAAAAAAAGAGAGGAAAGACGAGAGGAGGGAAAGAAAGAAGGAGATCAGAAAGAGAGAAAGAATGAGAGAAAGAGAGAATGAAAGAGGGAAAAGAGAAGAGGGAGGAAAAGAGAAAGAAAAGGAAGGAGGAGGAAAAGAAAAGAGGGAGAAAAGAGAGAAAAACAAAGAAGAAGAATAGGAGAGAAAGAATGAGAGAGAGAGGAAAGAAGAGAGGAGAGAAAGAAAGATAGGAAAGAGAGGAGAAATAAGAGGAGGAAAGAAGAAGAGAATAGGAAAGAAAGAGAGGCAAGAGAAAGAAGAAAAGTGAAAGAAGGGTAGTAAAGAATGAGGAATAAGAGGATGAAAGAAGAAGAGAATAAGAGTAGGAAGAGAGGAGAGAAATAAGAAGAGAATAAGAAGGGAATAAGAGTAGAAAGAGAGGAGAGAAAGAAGATGAAGAAGAAATGAGATAGAAAGAAAAAGAAGAAGGAAGAAAGAAGGAGAAAAGAGAAAGAGAAGAGAATAATAAGAGCAAGAGAGAAAGAGAGAAATGAAAAGAGTGGAGAGAAAGAGAGAGAGAGAGGAAAGTGAGAATGAGGGAAAGGTAGAGAGAAAAGTGAAGAGGGAGGAAAGAGAGCAAAATAGAAGAGGGAGTAAAAGAGAGAAAACGAAGGAGGAGCAATGGGAAAGAAGGGTAGGAAAGAAACATGAATAAAAAGATAGGAGAAATAAGAGGAGGAAAGAAGAACACAATAAGAAGGGAATAAGAGTAGGAAGAGAGGAGACAAAGAAGAATAGAATAAGTAGAAGAAGAAAGGAGAAAGAAGAAAAGGAAGAATGAGAGAAACAGAGAAAGAGAGAAAGAAAAAGAAAAAAGAAGGAAGAATGACAGAAAGAGAGAAAGCAAGGAAAGAAGAGAGGAGAGAAAGAGAGGGGAGAAGAAAATAGAGGAAAGAAAGGAGAAATAAGAGAAGGGAAGAAGAAGAGAATAAGAAATAAAGAGATCAAAAAGAAAGAAGAAAAGTGAAAGAAGGGTAGGAAAGAAAGAGGAATAAGAAGAGAGGAGAAATAAGAGGAGGAAAAAAGAAGAGAATAAAAAGTGAATAAGAGTAGGAAGAGAGGAGAGAAAGAAGATAATAACAAGGGAATAAGTAGAAGAGGAAATGAGAAAGAAAGAAAAGGAAGAAGGAAGAAAGGAGAAAAGAGGAAGAAGAGGAGAGAAAAAGACAAAGAAAGAGAGGAAATGAGTGAAGAGAGAGAGAGAGAGAGAGAGAGAGAGAGAGAGAGAGAGAGGAAAGAGATAAGGGAGAAAAGAGAAGAGGGAGGAAAAGAGAGCAAAAGAGAAGAGGGAGGAAAAGAGAAAGAAAAGGAAGAAGGAGAAAAGTGAAAGAAGGGTAGGAATGTTACGAAAATTATATTTCTGATATATCTTACTTTGGACATTATTATTTTTAGTCGAGTGAGACTATGACAAAGTACTCCATAGGAGCACACTGGACGCGACGGGGGTCCTAGTGGATACTTTGTGTGGTTAGTTGGGGACGCCTGACGAGCACCTGACTAGCTTGTGTTTTGCCATGCTAGATGGTCGGTATTGTGGGTGATTCCATGTTAATACTAATGTTGCTAGTGTTATTGGTGTTGTGCTTGATTATTGTGCTTTGAGCGCGGTTATGTTGGGATCGGTTGATTCGGTGATTCGTTCAATCGACTGTAAAATAACTAATGTAATTGGCGGCTTGAGTACAGGTGATGGAACTCATAGCGAGAATCGGAGTTAGTGCGAGGGTACCGATTGAGGTGTCGCACAGCGCATTATTTATGGCCATGGGCCAATTTTGTATTTGTTTTATTATTGCAAGTTTGAGCAATATATTTTGTTGTGGACATAATTCATTTTTGGCCCTAAGATGGCTATGTAAAGCAAATCCCTCATTTTTGGATGAGAGGGATAATTTTGGCTCCTTGGTGCTTTTATGGAATATCATAAATACTCTAGATGAGGAATCGTGAGCCACTCATATAGGGGGGGAGATTGTACCCATTCTGTTGTCGTTTTCATGGTGTGATTGTGTTCTTTTTCTCTAATTGATTAAGTGGTGAATTTGTGTGAAAGAAATTACCTTTTGGTTTCAATGGTATCAGAGCCTTGGTGATGCTCTTGTGGAGAAAGAAAAGAGATTATCCCTCATGGGATATTGAAAGAGGGAGAGGACTTGAAGAGGACTACAAGACATATAAGCAGAAATAGAGTGTGTGGGGGAGAGACAGTGTGCATCAAGGGATGCTCAAGGCTCTCTTTAGTCTTTGGCAAAATCGACTTCAAAGTTTGCACCCAGTAGCGCACAACTGTAGTATATTTAAATTTTCTCTTGGTTGCATATTGCCACTCACGCACTCCAGAGTCCAAATGCTTATAAGCATGCATTTAAGCCACTTTGGTGGTCGTGCATTCTACTAGGCCTAGCCTTATAGAGCAGCCACCATGAACAAAGTAGCGTGCCTCGGCTAGCGTGCCACCCGTCAGTCCTGAGCGAGACAATGTGCTGTTCACATCTCTGAAATTTGAGCACTCATCTCTATAGGCCTATAGTACATTGGCAGTCTTGACCACTGCGCCTCTTCATCAGCGGACAAGCAGCCGTTGCAACCCGTTTCCTACATTGCTTATATTTATTAAAAAAAGCCTAGTGCATTGAGTGCACTTTGCAGCTAGCCATCGCGTGCGGCCTCTGCAGCATGCAGACCTGCAATCAAGGGTAGACCCACAGTCCTTCGCCCGCGTGCAGACCCAAGGACTTCCCAGAACTTCAAGGTAGCCTCGGCTCACACGCTCGTGACAATTTGCATAGATAGTCTGCACCATTGAAGAGCAGATTTTCTGCACGCCGTCCTGCATCTAATTACTCTGGCAACCCTCGTTGAGTCTTTGAGAATCGATTCCTCGAACTGCCTGAAAGTATCCCATTGTTGTCTAGCTTTTGCTTTGAAATGTGAGGGAAGGGAATCTCTCTTGATGAGCTTTTGAAAAGACTTCTAAGATTTTGGTCGCCTTTTACTGTGCTTAGTGATGTTCCACCAAAGTGCAACACTCTCTACTAAATGATTTGCAGCACACTTAATCTAATATTTTTTAGAGAATTTCTCCCCCAAAAAATAATCATCTAGCTGACTGACCAAGACAAGGCAGTGTGTACTTTTTTTCCATCAAAATTTTGAAATGAGAAAGTTTTTCTACTTATCTTACTCTTCTTCCTCGAATTTTGTGCTCTCAGTGTGGCTTTGACTGTCCTGATAACAGTATCATCATCGAAATCATCGTCGGATGGCTCATCATCAAATGAATGTCTCTTCCTTTTCTTACCATCCATTTTCTTTTCCAATCTCTCCCTATGCTCACGCTCATCGGCCAATTGTGCCTGAAGTGTGTCTAACTGCTCTTGGAGCGTGGATGGTTGTGGTTGATGCGCCATGATAATGCAATAAGTACAAATAAAGCGGAGCAGAGAAAAAATAAAGATACTAAGTGTATGAGAATTAAACGGATGAAAAAGTGCGATTCAAGTGTATGATAAGACAACGGATGGCAGAAGTTACTAAGTGTATGAAATATAAAGAAAAAGAAATCACATATCTCGCTCTCTAATTAGAGGTGGAAAGGACTAGAGTGGGAGATATGTGACCGATGATGTCGCTCATAGTCGTTTATGCGCTCGACTGATCTCCAATTAATTGCTCGGTGATTTTTGGTTCCAATCGCCCTCTTGATTCGAGTGTCTTCAGATTTTGCTTTTGTCTCTTTTTTTTTAAAATATAACGCCTTTGCTTATCGGTGGAGTAGCCTCCCCTTTCTATGGATGTTGAAACCTACAGGAATGATGTCGCCAATTCTGAGGGAAAAGGGACCTGTCGTGCTATAAGGAAACGATCTCCACATATACTAATAGATTTTGGCAAACGTTGATCCAATTACAATCCTTAGAGAAAGAGAATGAGTGCGATCAATGCAGAAAGTATGTGGCATGTCTAAAGTCTAAGTTGAGAGTTGAGATTAACATGTTTCATCCTAGCTCACTGAGCTCTGCAATTTCTCTAGCAATGAATTGTGAAAGGAAGACTGGGATCCCAAAAGAAGGAAAAGATCCAATAGAGTATTTGGATCACATTATATCCGTCGATGGGATTCGAGTAGATCCAAAGAAGATTGAGTGCATAGTCACATGGCCTAGACCCGAGATATACATGAATTGAGATCATTCTTGGGATTGTGTAGCTTTTATAGAAATTTTGTCAAGAATTTCGCATACATTGCCCATCCATTGATAGACCTTCTTAGAAAAGCTAAGCATTTCTTATGGACTGAGCGTCAAGATAAATCTTTTACATCTTTGAAGGAAGCTCTCACACAAGCTCCTGTGTTGCAACTACCCAATTTCTCTATACCATTCTTTGTAGTTGTAACTGATGCTAGTGGATATGGAATTGGAGCCGTACTTATGCAAGATGGACATCCAGTAGCATATGAGAGCCGAAAATTAAAACCAGCAGAATGCAATTATAGCACATATGATAAAGAATTAACCGTTGTTGCACATGCCTTACGAATATGGAAACAATATTTGATGGGATCTGAGTTTCTTATCAAAATCGATCAGTAAAGTATCAAGCATTTGTTAACTCAGCCACTAATATCCGATAGGCACATCAAGTGGGCATCATTTATACAGAGTTTTTAGCCCATGGTTCAGTATCAACCTGGAAAGGAAAATGTAGTTGTTGATGCTCTTAGCAGAAAGCCAAGTATTAATCACATCATTGCTGTAGAGACCCAGTCTTTTGAAGGTATGAAGAATTCTTATCAAGGGGATCTAGACTTTTCTTATATATGGAACAAATTAGAGAATAACAATTGGAATCCTATGTTGGACTATTCATGCAATGATGGATACCTCTTTTATCAAAAGAGATTATGCATCACTCGACCCTTTAGACAAATTGTAATGGAGGAAATGCACCAACCACCATATATGGGACATAGGGGAGTGACTGCCACTTTACAAGTGATAGCAAGAGAATTTCATTGGCCTACTATAAGAAAAGATGTGGCTAAGTTTGTAACCGAATGCATCACTTGTCAGAAGATCAAGAGTTACAAGGGCAAGACCCCAGGATTGCTAATGCCTTTGCCTATTCCTACGCAACCTTGGGAACAAATATCTATGGATTTCATAACAGGTTTTCCTACTATAGTGAATCAAAATGATATGATTTGGATGATAATAGATCGCTTTAATAAGCAAGCTTATTTCATCCCATGCAAAAAGACTTTAACAGCTCAGCAAATTGCACATTTATTCATCAAGCATATCTTTGTTCATCATGGCTTGCCAAAGATAATTTTGTCTGATCGAGATTCGAAGTTTTGCAGTAATTTTTGGACTGCATTATTTCATAATCTAGGCACTAAGTTAGATTTCTCATTAGCTTTTCATCTAGAATCGAATGGACAAAATGAGGTTACAAATAGTACTATTCTAGATATGATAAGAGCTAATGCGGGAAGTCAACCAAAGACTTGGGACAAATACATTCATCTCTTACAGTTTGCTTATAATAATACTCCTCATTCTACAACTGGAAGAGCACCCTTTGAGATTATCTATGGGAAGGTTTTACCTATTCCTATCACATGATTGACCCATAGAGTGGAGGCAGTAGATGCATTTACTCATGACTATCAAAATATTCTCAAAGAGGTTTGAGAAGCCATTGCAATCGCTCAAGAGAAGTACACAAAACAAGCTAATAAGAAACGGAAACACATGCTTTTTAAGGAAGGTGATTATGTACTTCTTCGGATTAAGAAAATAAGATTAAAGAGTGTCGAGAAATGGCCAGTAATTAAGATGTCACCACGTTTTTATGGACCATTCAAGGTGATTCAGAAAATCAATGATCTAGATTATAGGCTTGAATTACCTGATAATTGGAAAATACATAATGTTTTCCATATCAGCCTCTTAAAGCCCTTCAAAGGACCTTTACTTATTCATCCTATCTATGAAGAGGCCCCATTGATTGTTGATGAAGAAGAAATTCTAGAACCCGAATGCATTGTTGATCATCAACAGACCTCGACCCAAAAAGAAAATGTCTATGCTAAATACTTGCTCAAATTTAAGAACCATCCAAGAGACGATGCTCAGTGGATGCCTGAACAGTTCTTTCAAACTTTTCCAGACCTCCTTATTTCCTATAATCAAACACGCAACTCAGGTCAGTTGCAATCCAAGCAAGAGGGATGTTACGAAAATTATATTTCTGATATATCTTGCTTTGGACATTATTATTTTTAGTCGAGTGAGACTATGACAAAGTACTCCATAGGAGCGCACCGGACGCGGCGGGGGTCCTAGTGGATACTTCATGTGGTTAGTTGGGGATGCTTGACTAGCTTGTGTTTTACCATGCTAGATGCTCGGTATTGTGGGTGATTCCGTGGTAATACTGATGTTGCTAGTGTTATTGGTGTTGTGCTTGATTATCATGCTTTGAGCGCGGTTATGTTGGGATCAGTTGATTCGGTGATTCATTCAATTGATTGTTAATAACTAATGTAATTGGTGGCTTGACTATAGGTGATGGAACTCATAGCGAGAATTGGAGTTAGTGCAAGGGTACCAATCGAGGTGTCACACAGTGCATTATATATGGCCATGGGCCAATTTTATATTTGTTTTATTATTGCAAGTTTGAGCAATATATTTTGTTGTGGACATAATTCATTTTGGGCCCTAAGATGGCTATGTAAAGCAAATCCCTCATTTTTGGATGAGAGGGATAATTTTGGCTCCTTAGTGCTTTATGGAATATCATAAATACTCTAGATGAGGAAGCGTGAGCCACTCATCTAGGGGGGGGGGGAGATTGTACCCATTCTACTATCATTTTCATGGTGTGATTGTGTTCTTCTTCTCCAATTGATTAAATGGTGAATTTGTGTGAAAAGAATTATCTTTTGGTTTCAAGGAAAGAAAGAGGAATAAGAAGAGAGGAGAAATAAGAGGAGGAAATAAGAAGATAATAACAAGGGAATAAGAGTAGGAAGAGAGGAGAGAAAGAAGAAGAGAATAAGAGGGAATAAGTAGAAGAAGAAAGGAGAAAAAAATAAAAGGAAGAAGGAAGAAAGAAGGAGAAAAGAGGAAGAGAAGAGAACAAGAAGAGGAGAGAAAGAGAGAAAGAACGAGAGGAAAAGAGTGGAGAGAACGAGAGAAAGAGAGAAAAGTATTGGAGAGAAAGAAAGAAAGAGAGGAAAGAGAGAATGAGGGAAAGTGACTAGAGAGAAAAGAAAAAGGGAGAAAAAGAGAGCAAAAGGGGAGAGGGAGGAAAGAGAGCAAAATAAAGGAGAGTAGGAGGGAAAGAATGAGAGAAAGAGAGAAAAGATAACAGAGCCAAAAGAAAGAAGAAAAGTGAAATAAGGGTAGGAAAGAAAGAGGAATAAGAAGAGAGGAGAAATAAGAGGAGGAAAGAAGAAGAGAATAAAATGGAAATAAGAGTAGGAAGAGAGGAGAGAAGAAGAAGAGAATAAGGAGGGAATAAGTAGAAGAAGAAAGGAGAAAGAAAGAAAAGGAAGAAGGAAGAAAGAAGAAAGAGGAAGAGAAGAGAATAAGAAGTGGAGAGAAAGAGAGAAAGAAACGTAGGAAAAGAGTGGAGAATTCCTACACCCATGACTACAGCTAGCGCTTAAGGCACTAGCTACAAGCCAATGTATGCAAAATAGGAGGGAGAGAAATCACGTGCTTACTTAGAAAGTACTTGGCTTAGGTGCAACCATGGATGATCTCGCTCAAGGTTTCATGTTTTTTGCCATGTAAAAGAGAGGAAACATACCATTTTAAAGAAAACTAGTTAGTGAAAGGAGGAGTTTGGAGAAGCAACATACTAAAGGAATGGAGAGGAGACAAAGAGGATCCTACAAACAAAAGCAAAGCACTAAAGCAAGAGGTAGACCTTTCCTACTCCTCTCTTTCATGATTTTTTTTTCATACATTGTTCTTTCCTTTCATAGTTTTGAGAGAAAGAAAAGGAAAGGAGGAGAGAAAGATAAGATAAAGGGAGGAAAACCAGAGAAGAGGGAGCCTGGAAACATAAAGGAAATACAAAGAATAAAAAATAAAGTGAAATA
This sequence comes from Dipteris shenzhenensis, assembly GCF_047967505.1. Lineage (NCBI taxonomy): Eukaryota > Viridiplantae > Streptophyta > Polypodiopsida > Gleicheniales > Dipteridaceae > Dipteris > Dipteris shenzhenensis. The sequence continues at coordinate 12,082,287 of NC_141614.1, read as the reverse complement.
TAAGTAGATAGTATACTGATATACTGACAAATGGTAGCAATAATCTTGGCATTGATTTGTACAATCCATTGAAAGTAAATTTTGTTAAAAATGTTAACTTATTTTACATTGTTATCATCTTTAGAGGTTTAGGGTTTAGTACTAGCTGATTTTTGTCAAGCATTTTACTTTATCTTTTGGCATTAAAGACGTTTAGGGTTTAAGGTTTAGCAATATCTAATTTCTATTTTTTAACATTAATAATTTTACTTTATTGCCATGCTTAACCACATATGATCAATGGCTATCACAAGCAATTAGACTAAGAAACTATCTCAAATCTAAAACGAATATTTGACATTTTCATTATTACAAAAATTTCCTTGCAATATTATTTCATTCCATTACCCATTGCATCTCAATTCTGATTATGTAAAAAATTGTGCATTTTTTCATGAACATCAAATAATAGGAAATATCATAACGCTTGGATATCCTATAATGAGAATATAGGTTTCTAGTATCAAAGCATTGCTATATGTTAATACATGAGCTTGTTGATGGGATTTTTTATAAGAACTAATCCCTCATAAACTAACTAAGAAAATATACAACTATTATGGCTAACCAAATAGAAGGATTTATTTGAAATATTGAATCAGCTCACAAGCTCCTCATGAAGTACTTATACTTTTTAGCTCTTTAGCTTGGTGACATTAATTCGTATACTTATGTTCTTTAGAATCTTGCAAGTATGGAAAAAGTTTTAAAGGGATATATATACATATAAATCCTTGGACTAATATTTAAAAAATCCTAAATAATATATCCTATCCATATCCTTCTTTAGGCATATTTAGCTTCCATATGGGACTTCAAGTTCCCTCATGGGATTTCAAGTTCCCTTAGGGGATTTTCTCCTTTTGTGTCATCTCTTGCACGGCAGTTAGAACTCCCTTATAAAAATAAACTTCTCGATATAGAAAAATCCATAAATAATATGTCCTATCCATATTCTTTTTAAAGAATTTATAGCTTCCATATGGGACTTCAAGCTCCCTCATGGGATTTTAAGTTTGCTCATGGGATTTCCTCCTTTTTGTGTCATCTCTTCCATGGTAGTTAGAACTCCCTTATGGAAATAAGCCAATATCCCTTGATGGTCTAAATCAATATATATGATATCCCATGTGAACACTTGAAGTCTTAGGCATGACATTTTGAATCAATATCTTGCATGAATATTTGAAGTCTTGAACATGAAATTTTAAGTCCTCATATATGATGTCTTAAACTTAAAACATGCAATTTAAATGAATATCCCACATGAATATTTGAAGTCTTAAACATGACATTTGAAACAATATCCCTCTTGAATATTTCAACCCTTAAAGATGATATTTGAATCAATATCTCGAGTGAATATTTGAATTCTTTTAACTTATATCCCTTCATGGATCAGTATCTTGCATGAGTATTTGAAATCTTATTGGACATGACATTTGAAGTCCCACATATGAGTTTAGTACTCCATTATTGGAGTATCAATATCCCACACAGAACCTTTGAAGTCTTGACATCAATTTAAAGTCCCACATACAAGTTTAGAAGTCCACTTTAGGAGTGAATCAATGTCCCACATAAACATTTGAATTTCCAAATGGGATATTTAAAGTTATTTGGAATGTTGTTGAACATGACATTTGAATTCCCATATATGAGTTTGGTACTCCCATATAAGAGTGATCCCCACATGGAACCTTTGAAGTCCTAAACATCATATTGAAAGTTCCACGTACAAGTTCAGAATTCCGCTTTGGGATAGAATCAATATCCTGCATACAATATTTGAATTTCCAAACATGATATTTCCAGTCGCATATAGGCGTTTGGAGGTTCCTTATGGAATTTAAAGTCCCACATAGGAGTTTTAGGGTCCCCTATGGGATTTGAAGTCCTACATAGGAGTTTTAGAGTCTCATATAAGATGTGATCCATGTCCTATAAGGGATTTAAAGTCGCATATAGGACTTCAAGATCCCTCATGGGATTTGAAGTCCCACATAGGTGTCTTGGGGCCCCTTATGAGATTTGATCCATGTCTCACAAGGGATTTGAAGTCCCATAGAGAAATTCACACGTCCCTTATGGGATTTGTAATTTCCCTTAATAAAGGTAGCAGGTTTTCATGTTTTATTTGACTTGATAAGAAATAACGTTTTTGAAGAGTTAATTCGGGATTTATGGAATTAAATATGATTTAAAAGATACTTAAAAAAACATTAAAAAAAAACCTATCTTGCTCTAAGAAAGAAGGGAAGTTATGCCCTTGTATGATGCTCTTCAAACTACACACATTTTTTTGCAAGTTCTCAAATTCAACAACTAGACGATATAATACTATGTTGGATGGACAAGATTGAGAGGGAGATGAATTATTGTCAGAGGCCTAGAATGTTAGGTGAAGGGGGAGATAAAGAGTAACACAAGGGGGAAGGATGAATGGAACCACGAGTCTAAAAAGGCTATTTCATGTGGGATGTAAGTATGCAATATGCTAGAGTAGGAAGTAGGAAAACATGAATAGGCATAGCAAAAGCCTATATTTTTGTAATCAAACACTGATGAAATGACCAAAACGGTGAAATACATGCTTTTATACAAAAGGAAAGAATCAAGCTTAGCCAAGTTAAAAACTTTCCTAAAAGAATTTCCCTATGGTGAGGATGCATGGGCAAAAACAACTTCATTCTTGACAGGGATTTTTTAATTGAAGCTATGCTAATATATTAATATAAAATATTGGCAAAAGTTTTCAAGATGATTTATTTAGTTTTACAAAATTAATTGAATGTAGTGCTTTTTTATATATTTTCTTATAAATTTTGAAGGAAAAAATGTAAATCCTAGAGAAACTTTAAGTTTTTTAACATAAAAGCTTCAAATCCTTGCAAATGTTTGAAACATTTATTTTTATTAGGGCATACAAACTTTTGACGCCAGTATAAAATTTTAGCTTCTTAATGAAACTAACTTGAAAAAATCATCCATGATGCTTGACAATGAAAATAGGATTCGATGGCCATGATATTTTTCACAAGCCTTCACCTAGGTGATTTTAAGTCCCTTGCAAAGTCTCATGGCCATCAGGTCCCATTTGCATGACTAGAAGACCACCAGTGCATTTGTTTGAACCATTAGAGAGGATGCATGAGCAATAACATGGAGAATTTCATTCTTGACCATGCAAATGGGATCCTAATGCCATGGTATTTTGAATGGGCCTCAATATATGTGAGTTTCAGGCCCTTACAAGTATCATGGCCATTAAATCCTATTTGCATGTCTAGAAGACCACCAAGGCATTTTTTTGAAGTAAAAGAGAGGATGCATGGGCAAAAGCATGGAAATGTTCACAGTTCACTAAAAAAATAGGATCTTATGGCCATGGAATTTTGTATAGGTTTCAATATGTGATTTAAAGGTCCTTGAAAAGTATCATGATTATCAGGTCCCATTTTCATGACTAGAAGACCACCGGTGCATTTTGTTGAACCATCAGGGAGGATGCATTGGCAAAAACATGGAAATGATCATTCTTTGCCACCATGAAAATTGGATGTAATGGCCATTATATTTTGTATGGGCCTCAATCCAGGAGATTTAAGCCCATGGCAATTTATCATGGCCATTGGGTCCCGTTTGCGTGACTAGAAGACCACCAAGGCATTTTTTTTGCACCATTAGAGAGGATGCATGGGAAAAAACATGGAAATGTTCTTTCTTGACCATGCAAATGGGATGCGATGTGCATGATTTTTTTCGTGGAATCAATATAGGTGATTTTAAGTCCCTTACAAAATATTATAGCCATTGGGTCCCATTTGATTGGCTAGAAGACCACCGGTTCATTTTCTTGAACCACCAAAGAGGATGCATGTGCAAAACATGGAATTGCTCTTTCGTGACCATGCAAATGGGATCCTATGGTCATGACATTTTTCATGGGGATCAATATAGGTGATTTTAGGTCCCTTCTAGAGTATCATGGCCATCAGGTCCCATTTGCATAACTAGAAGACCATTGAGGCATATTTTTGATACATGGTGAAAGAGTGATACAAACCCTTAAAAATATGGCATTTTATTACCCCAAATGCAATAATACATAGAAATAATCTTTGTACCACCATGAATTAGAGGATGAATTCCAACTTTTATGTGTTTCATGAATGGATGCCGAACATGGCCATGGAAAACCGACATCTTGGAGCCACAACATCCTGTGCAATTAAAATCGTTATGGTATGTGTTTCCTAAAACAATGCTCATAGGTTTCAAAACTTCACAACCCATTTCATCCTATCATTTTACCAACTTATACTTGGCCTTGTACTTCCCTGGCACAAGTAGCACAAGCATGAGGTTTCCCTTCTTTATTGTTAGCCATGGTGGGATCTCGGTGCCAACTCCCCTTTGTAACAAAACCCTATCAAAATCTTGAGTATGAGATGAATTTAAAAATATGCCATGAGTAGAAATTAGTCAAATTAACATGGTTGTGTTCTACACTAAAAGAGCTTCAAATATGTCTTTACACCTTGAAATTTAGGTATCACATGAAAAAGTTACATTAATTTGAAAGGAGATGGGTTTTCGTATTTTAATGTATTTTTTGTTTTCCCCTCCCTCATCCAAAAGACCCCTCCCCTTGGGCCTCACATATTATGAAAAATATGTACAAATCATAAAATGTTGCATATTTTTCAAGGTATATGCCTTATATTTTGTGGGAGGGGGGACATGAGATTTTCATATTTTCCCCTTGCATATTTGAAATTTTAAAGGAAATCCATGCATATTCTATATGGACCTTGTCCCCCCATACCATGGATTTTAGATGAGGGTAGTAACATAATGCATATTGAGTTGGCGCCCCATGGGTGGGATATTGTAATTCACTAAGACTATGGGCCATGTTGACCAAGATGTCAAGCATAATCTGAAAGGGTTCATGGCATCCATTGCAAGTCCAAGATATAAGTTGTGTGGCTCCCTTGCAAATTATAGACACATGTTTTCTATAGGCTTCCAAGCAACACAATCTATAGGAATCCTCAAAGTGTCATAAGCAGATTAGTGTGTAGCATGCCATGTCATCAACTCCACTAGGGACTTGCATCTAAACATGTGATGTATTCTAGTGATGATGAGAAAGTGTCCCAAGACCTTTACTAGGATCTTCTCACCCTACAAGTCCTATCTATAACATTGTGCCCCACACTTCCAAGAACTAACCAAATCCTCATGCTCATGATGAAACAAAATACAATCATTAGGACAAGCATGGATGGTGTCATAATCCATTCCAAGCATTGACAACATCTTTTTTGCTTCGTCTCTTGATGCGAAAATGGTATTTGGGACACACAACATCTTTTGGAGCAACCTATAGCAACTAACATATGCAAAACTATTAAAACAATTAAGATTCAAACATCAATCGATATGCACTAATCTCATAAAGGCCAACACACTTGTTTGTGACCAACCATAATTTTCTTGAAAATTTAAGATGTAGAGGCAAGCCCATAGTTTTGACATCCGAGCACCATCATACAGGAGTGTTGATTACAACTCCCACACCACGGTCTCAAACTCGGATATCACATGCACATGCGATGTTGCGCCTCTAAAAATAAAATCCATCATACCCTTGTCATCATCTAGCACATCAAGGAGACTATCTTCAGGCTTGAAGTGTCCAGATGCATGTGCTCCCTCATTGCCCTTCTCATCCTATATAGTGGTTTTGCGTAAATACAATGTTAGTGTGATCTCAAAATCAAATACTATTGATCACGAACTCAAATACCATTGATTTACTGATGATCCTCTAGTGCCACCAACCAACTGGTAGTACTTCTGGCAACTCCCCATACACTTGCACGTGCCATATGACTATATGACACTCATGTGAAACTTCTTGCTTGCAACATGTGCAAGGACAAGACAAGCTATCCTTAAGCCACTCTATGCTCCCAAGACTTAGCACCTCATCCAAAGAGCTTCCACTCATTCTCACCATCTGCACACATCCAAAACTTTTTCTCTCCTTCCCCTACTCCCTTTATCTCTTTTCTCTCTTCCTGTCTTTCCTCTTCCTCTCTTTTCTACTCTTTTTCTCTTTCTCCTACTCCCTTCCTCTCTTTTCTCTCTCCCTCTCTTTACCCACGTTATATGTCTCTTTCTCCTACTCTTTTCTCTCGTTTCTCTCTTTTCCTCTCTTTCTCCTACTCTCTTTCCTCTCTTTTCTCTCTTTCTCCTACTCTATTCCTCTCTTTTATCTCTTTTCCTCTCTTTCTCCTACTCTCTTCCTCTCTTTCTCCTACCCTCTTCCTCTATTTCTCTCTTCTCTCTTTCTCATTTTTCTCTTCTCTCTCTCACTATTTTCCTCTCTTCTTCTTTCTTCTAGTTCTCTTCTTTCCGTCACTTTCTGCTACTCTCTTCCTCTCTTTTCCCAAGTTTTTTCTCTGTCGGAGATGCAACGAGGGACCTATGTGGGTGTCGTCCAAGGAGGCGGCAGAAGTTTGTTTAAAGCCTCGATGATAGTTGGCATGGTAACATCTCATGCCAAGAGCAAAAAAGATCTCCCACGATCCCACTACAAACACCTCAGAAAAGTCAAGAGTCAAAGATCCTAAAAAGCCTCAAACTACTATCAAAGGTAAGCTCCCAATAGTGAAAATCCATAATGGTATTTGAAACAAAACCACTAAGTGGCTTTGCTCATGTATGGTTGTGGGATATATTCGTGACACTAGTGATGTTCTTAGAAGGTTAGGTTAGGAACTTTTGGCCATGCAAAATATTGTCGCCTAAGGGCCGGCATCTTGCCTCTAGGAAGACTAAGAAGGGTAGTTGGTTGGGTGGAGCTGCATCTGTAGATGTGGATGAGATGGCGCACCTTGCCACTGGCCCCCTCTCCACCCCTCGCTCCACCACCCTAGTTACACCAATCACCCTAGCAAGACTAGGAGGGGCTCTTGTTGTGGTAGGACTGAAGACGTAGATGAATCTATACATTCCCGCCTCACCCACGATGATGAGACACAGCTTGGTACTGGCCTCATGCTTGCTCACTACCCCTCCACCTAGGCGGTCCCATGCCTGCATTTAGTGAGATATGGCCTAAAGTCCATGAGAGAAGTAATATAAAATAGGTGGAGATGGATATTATATTGAATTATTCCCTCCATGTAGGATAGGCCCATGTGGGGGGGTATAGATAGTCCAAGGATGCAAGTTAAATAATGGGGAAAATAGGATGAGGTGGCAAGATTCCTTGTGCCAGCCCTCCACTTGTCCTCCTAGAGGTTTAAACGTATTATAAAATTGGGAAGAGACCAAGGGAGTATCATAGACTTGAGATATGGGACTTAATTTATGTGGAAAAATTAGGAAAAGGATTGTCGCACACAATTGAGAGTGTGTAACCGCCTAGCCCACATGGGAGACTTTTCCACACACACCATGCATGTGGGAGGATGCATTTATTGGGAGAGACCCCTTCTCTTGGCTATGAAAGAAGGGGGCTATTCCTTGATGGGATACGCTCATTCTTGTAAAGCCACCTAGCTAGTACTTTGATTTCCCCCTTCCCTTCCTTTCAAATAAAGTATGGCCCTCTTCCCTTGATGTCTCCATCTTTACATTCCTCCTCCCATCATGTACATGCTTCTCTTTCCTGTGTCCCTTTCCCCTTGTGCCATAGTTTACCTCTTCATTTCCTCCCCTTCTAATCCCTTTTCCCCACCCATGATAATGTTTCGCTCACGTTCTCCTTTCCTCTATGGCCCTTGAGCGTCGCCATGCTGAATGTCTAACCTCTTGTCCTGATTTCTTTTTAAGGTAACAGAACTGGTGTGGCTGCTGGGATCGAAATCTCCATGGCTAGTGGCATAAAATTCGTTTCTCCTACGAGTGGGTGTGATTCTGTGACACCATCCATCTACGGTTCTCAGCTTCTGTGCCTCCAATCTGCTTCTGGTCGTAGTCTTTGCGCATCTGCACATCCCTGCTTCTGCGCCTCTAGTTTGCCTACAATTCCGGTGCATCTTCTGGTTGGCAAATCTTTTGGTCGTACCGGGTGCATCTGCAAAACTGTAACATATGCGATTCCTCTGGGGTCCTGTGTGCACATTTGCACATCTCCTGGGTGCACCCACACATCTCTTTGTTGCAACTGGCACATTCGCATGTGTGTCGCACATCTTTTGGCTGTGGACAAATCACGTCTTCTAGCCGTGATAGATTTTCTGAGCTTCTGCAAAACTATAACAGATCCTCACATCGCGCCCCTCTCCTCTATCTTTATCTTCTTCTCCTTCTCTTCTCTTCTCTTCTCCTTTTCTTAAGGCATGGGAATTGAACCCAAGACCTCCCTATTCACAAAAGAAAGACTTATCAATGGGCCAGCAAATAGGAAGTGATGAAAATGTAATGATTTTGCTTATATATTGAAATCTCGGGAACTGTAACTCTCTAACAGTGGGGAGTTTCCTCTTGCTGTGAAAAGAAAAAGTATTTCATTTCATGTGCTTTATTCACATCTCCTACTAGATCTCCAATTCGGAACTTTTTCAAGTTCACTCCTTGGATGCACGCCACACGAGGATTGTGGATATGTATGTCACTTCTCGAGGAGTTCAAGGATTTGGTGCTTGGTCCCCCGCTCATTACGGCTACCAATTGGCAAGATCTCTTTCTTGATCTTCATGTCGATCTTCAACAACTGATTGTACAATGCATTGTTCAAAGAGACGATGGGTGGGATGATACACCGTGGATGATTTAAGGTGAAGAATTAGTGATACACTGGGAGGACTTTGATTTCAATTCTACTCATTGTGCGGTGATCGACGTACTTGCTGCATCGGAGGTAATTAAAAGGGTGACAATCTTTGAAGGGTGGAATGCTCCCCAAGCTTGGGGGGAGATTTGGCACATTTGCTTATTAATTCCTGTGGATAAGCTCGCCTTGAATGATTTGTTCTCGATCTCATTACAAAGGTTTCTAGGGCTCGGCTATGGTTGGTAATGTTTCGACCAAGGAATACCTTTGTACCTAATCAACCTTTTGTGCCTCATTTTGAGCTTCAAGTTGTAATTCTTTTTGGTCTAAAGATAAACTATCAACAAAGGATGCAAGCAAGTTTATTTGGTGCTGAAGGTCTTGCTCAGTATTGAATTCTCCCCACCCCCTCCTTCTACCTATCTTGGACTACCGAGAAACTTGGGATGTCTGGATTTTAGTCTTGGTGTGATGACATCTTGGCTCCTCCAATTTGATGGCACATACAAACCTTCGACCAAGGCTACTAGTGTGGGTGTGAAGCTCACTTCACTAGGGGGTGAGGTGTATTGTTATGGAAAGTCTACACCAGCAAGTACTTGCAACCAAGCTGAGTACTCGGCATTCATTTTTGGGCTACAAAAGGCGCAAGAACATCGCATCAAGCAACTTGAGGTGCAAGGAGATTCTCAACTCGTGTGTGAACAAGTTAGTGGAAGGTGGAAGGTGCGGAGCGAAGGCTTGGTTCCATGACATCAACAAGCATTAGAACTGTGCCAACAATTTGAAGAGGTAAAAATTCAGCATATCCCTCGAGCTCAAAATATAGTTGCTGATTACGTGAAGCTTATACTTCAATCACGCATGACGCGAGTGGAAGGACCACCCCAACAAAGCTGCAAGCCACGAAGGAGGGTGATCATTTGTAAGGAATGCAAATGTTGTGGTCATCATGAAACTAAGTGTTGGGCATATTTGATACGAGTTTACCGACTTCAAAAGATCATCAAAAAGGTCCTCAAGGACATTGCTCAAAAGAAGGATGCCAGACTGCACACCTCTTGAAGAAATAGCATGGTGATTACAAGAACTGGAAGAAGCTGAAGGTGATGTGCAAGCTCTCCAACTGTTGACATTTGTCATGGCATTCTTTTTTGCCTTGATGAACAACCTCATGTAGCGCCATATCTCTAACCCTCGCTTGTAAAGGTGGATGCGATATCATGAGGGTTGGTCCTTTTAATATTGTCTATGAGCTATTCTATGCTGAAGATTTTTCCCGTGTAGTATTTCACAATACACCAATCACACCCTACCCTGCCTATGTGTGCTTTGTGGATGTATCCACCTGATTTTCAGTTCAAGCTACCTCTTTCCATTGTTTGCCCATAGATAAGCCTCATTTTGTCTCTCTTTTCCATTTTCCAAGCATAATAGATTTTGTTGGGCCCTTGCCCATGACTGCCCGTAAAAAGAAGTATCTTCTGGTAGCCACTCAGTATGTCACTAAGTGGGTTGAAGCTATCGTCCTCTGTGCTGCCAATGGTAAGGGAGTTTCAAATTTCATATTTGAATGTATCTGCACAAGGTTTGGGACACCCATGGAAATAGTATCTGACCATGGGAGTCCATTCTTAGATGAAGCAGTGGAGTTGCTCATGGATCACATGGGTATTGATCATCGCACTTCTAGCATCTATTATCCAGCATCCATGGGACAAATGGAGCAGACCAATGGCCTCCTTTGTAAATCCATGGGAAAAATGGCCATAGGGAACATGAGCTCGTGGGATGAGAAGGTCATTGAAGCTATGTGGGCTTACAACATCACTCATAAAATGTCTACAGGTCACACTCCTTTTGAGTTGGTGTATGGTACTGAGGCAATTTTACCCCTAGAGATAGATATTATGGCCTTGAGATTGGCACAAGAACAAAGGATGATAGAAGATGAACATGTAGAGGTCAGGTTGGTACAACTTGAGAAGTTAGATGAAACCCAACACCTTGTACTACATCAAACAGAGATCCAAAAGAATCGACAAAAGGCCCACTTGGATGCTAAAATTGGCAAGGGATGGGAAAGACACTTTGCTAAGGGGGATGTTGTGCTATGCTTTGATAACAGATTGGACCACCAAATGGATAAGAAGTTCCTGCCACTGTGGACCGGTCCATACAAAGTCATCAAGGAACGTAGCAATGGGTCTGTACAAGTTCGGCGGGAGCTGCATGAGCCATATGGCAAGAAGGTGATCAACAAGCATTACCTCAAGCCCTTCTTTGGGCATGATGGACCCAGGCATGGAAATGCTGCGCATTCCTTACCTGGGGGGGGAATTGTTATGGATAAATTTGTCTAAGGAAAAAGGCATAAATATGTATATGTGTTTGTATGTGTGGCAATAGTATAATAAAATATGGTATGCATAGGGCCCAGGGTTGAGGTGGCAGGGCATGACCATGTGCCACCCTTTGACGTAAGAGGACCCATAAGGTGTGATGTACATAATCCATAGTAGTAACATTATAAAATGTAAGGTGGCATGGTTCCTCCATGTGCCACCCCTCCCCCTAGGCGGTCCCATGTCTAGATTTAGTGAGATATGGCCTAAAGTCCATGAGAGAAGTAATATAAAATAGGTGGAGATAGATATTATATTGGATTATTCCCTCCATGTAGGATAGGCCCATGTGGGGGGGGTATAGATAGTCCAAGGATGCAAGTTAAATAATGGGGAAAATAGGATGAGGTGGCAAGATTCCTTGTGCCAACCCTCCACTTGTCCTCCTAGAGGTTTGAATGTATTATAAAATTGGGAAGAGACCAAGGGAGTATCATAGACTTGAGATGTTGGGCTTGATTTATGTGGAAAAATTAGGAAAATGGTTGTCACACACAATTGAGAGTGTGTAACTGCCTAGCCCACATGGGAGACTTTTCCACCCACACCATGCATGTGGGAGGATGCATCTATTGGGAGAGACCCCCTCTCTTGGCTATAAAAGGAGGGGGCTATTCCTTGATGGGACACGCTCATTCTTGTAAAGCCACCTAGCTAGTACTTTGATTTCCCCCTTCCCTTCCTTTCAAATAAAGCATGGCCCTCTTCCCTTAATGTCTCCATCTTTACATTCCTCCTCCCATCATGCACATGCTTCTCTTTCCCTTCTCCCTTTCCCCTTGTGCCATAGTTTCCCTCTTCATTCCCTCCCCTTCTAATCCCTTCTTCGCACCCATGATAATGTTTCGCCCTCACGTTCTCCTTTCCTCTATGGCCCTTGAGCGTAGCCATGCTTACTGTCTAGCCTCTTGTCCTTATTTCTTTTCTAGGTAACAGTAGTTGTGTGAAGATGGCATGGTTGTATCTTTGGCAGCATTTGTGTAAAAAAGGTGGGGCACTTTTGTTGGGTCAGCTGGCGATCGACAATATAGAGAGTTGAGAGTGTTAATGTCATCCAAGCTATGTGATGAAGTTTTTATTTGGTTTAATTGGTCAAGAAATTGGGTATTGTTTTGACGCATGGGCATGTTGAGCTCGTAGTTTAGTACATTGTCTCTACAAACAGATGGTGACATTGCTAGCATTGATGGCTTGCATGAGAATATCCCATTGTCCTTTGTCGGGCTTGGTTGGCACATGTCTCCACATAGTAGCACATCTACTCCTTCAAAAGGTTGAAGGTGGTGCCTGACTAATGAAATCTTGTCAATCACAATTAATTGGACGTCTTTATACATTTGTGATAGTGTTTCTAGCTTCTCTATAGCTAGGCTTTTGTAAGTGGATGCAAGCAGCTGTAGGTGTAGTGTAGAGTGAATGGTGGTTCCGCCTATGTTGTATGCAATATCTTTACCGGTGAATGCTAAGAGCAGGACTTTTGGTAACTCAACAGTAGTTCAGCAAAGTCTTCGATTGTGTTGTTGGGAGATTTGCCATATGTAGGGGCATTTTTTATCCATAAAAGTCTGTGGTCATGCTGGCTTCCTCTGTCTTGGAATTCTATCACGAAAAAAAAATCAACCACCTTGCCGATGATTGAAGAATCTTGCCTAAGAAAAGTTTTCATTGACTAAAATTTGTGAACGTAGTACCTCCTAGTTGTTATTGGGTCTGAATGAATTAAATCACACAAACTTTAGTTCGTTGATGGATGAGTTGGTGTCAACCCTCACTGCTTGACTTTATGCAGGCATTGCACTAGTGTATCCCAATGTCTTTCTACAGTAGAAAAAGTGAAGAAAAAAGCTGGCGACCCTGGTTGGCATAGCATAGCGAACAAATTTTGTTTTAGATTGTGCTTATAGTTAGAAGAAGTTCGGAGGCAAACGAAGTCACGGAAACCAATGTTGGATTGTAAGAGCTGCTCGATGTTTGTGTTCTGTGCAATGTCTTTTGCTTGTATTCTTTTCCCACGTAGTTGGCCTTTGCGCATTCGCACCCAAGAAGGGGAGAGGACTTGCGGGACAAGCACCTTCATTGTTTTGAAGAATAATTTTTTGATACACATCACAAAGCGTCTATCTTTGTTTGATAGCTCCCATCATATGATGTCTTGGTAGCTGGTGCATTCAAGAACATTGTTGTTTCTAGGATAGCCATATAAAATATTTGGGAATGCAAGCTCTTCACATTGTTTGTCTTTGAAAATACTAAATGGAGAGAATCCTTGACATGGAGCAATGCTGATTGTTTTATCCTCAAAATCAACTACTTGTTGCGTTGAGTAAATCCCGTGAACCAAAGTACCAGTTGGAACATCATAATCATTTTCTTGGTTGTGTTGTTCACTACCATTGTCAAACATTGCTGTTTCCTTTGCCTCTACAATGTGCTTAGCCCACGTGCGATTCAATGAGACGTTATGCTCTCTATAAAAAGGTGTGCTTAGGAGTTCATTGAGTGCATGCAAGGTGAGTGTGGGTCGCACAAGCCCACTCATGTAGCTATGTGCATATTCTAGCTTCTGTTTTAGAGCGACCATCACTATTGAGCAATCATTTAAAAAGTGGGGCAACACGCTTTGGGCTCTGTCGACGTCAGCAAACACATTGACAATTGCACCACGAAGGCCAAATTTCCCTCGTATGTGAGCTAATGAATTCTGGAAAAGGGTATTCTTATTGAAATCAATCATGCTTCTAATGTTGTTAGCATGCTTGTATATTGCATTTTCGTATTTAGAATCATGTTTTTGCATGCAAATTTAGGAACTTTAGCTTTGTGAATATGAGTGTAGCATAGGTTACAAAGAAGGTAGGCCGAGTTATTGTTAGCTCCCATAATTTCTTATTGGACCATGAAGTCTGTAGTTGTACAAGTTCCTCTTCTCATTTTTCTTTTGAAGTCAAGTATTCTACAACACTTGCAAGGAAAAGAGGGTGTATCTTCGATGGTTCTTAAATATCTTGCAGTGGCCTTGTTTTCACTACATTCACTTTGTACATGAACACCATCATCTTCAGGTTGTAACATCTCCTCATTGTTTTGCTCAGCTTGCACTTGACTTGTGTCGATTGGAGGCATCATTGCTAGTGTAGTCCTTTTTTTTTGTATGTTGTTTCACGATCGCTTGCAATAAATGTCTGCTTTGTGGGAATTTCTATAATTGTCATTCTGCAATCGCTTTTGTTGTTGCATTTAGCATGTCCACTGTTAAAGATAGCAAATGTGATTCTTCAACTGTATCCCACACATTGTATGTGCGCTTTCGAATTTGTTTGTGGAGTGGAGATATTTCAGCTAGACAAACCAACTCATCAACAATCAAAGCATGTGTTGCGCCTCCACTATTATTCACAGTAAAAGCTTCATGTACGCTTAAGGAAGCTTGCCAAAGGACTTTAAATGAGCATTGAAGCTTTATGGCTAAGCATTCAAGGCAATCATGTAGTAGTGCGTGAGTTGCAAGAGTTTTTTATAATAGTCTTGATTAGCTCAAGCGATGTAGCATTCATTTGTGCTATGTGATGTTGCTCTAATAATTCTTTCCAAGGAGGTGAAATAGGTGCTTGAAGAACAATGGAGTCATGCAATAGTCGTGCTAGCTGGTTGTATGTGTGGAGTGGGAAAAAATCAAGCAAAAATAGCAGTAGCTCATAGTTGTTTGGATACGACTTTTTAAAGCCATCGTGTCGCTTGTTGTCATAATTTTGTCTGTCTACTTAATTAGCCATCTCAAAAAGCGTGAAAGTTTTTTTGCAGAAGCCCAAACACAAATTGGAGAGCTCACATAGAGAGGAACTCAAGCCTTCTTCACGGAAGCGTGAAGACAAACTAGCAACTTAATATAGTAAAAAACTTGTGGGAAGGTTACAACATTTGCATATCATGCATTTGGCTCAAACGCAACCAAGTGGCCCGAGCTATTGATTGTGAAACTGCTACTGGGTCTCATGCCACGCAACATTGAACGAACACTCAAGACACTCTCACTATAAAAATCCAAGAAAGGCATGGGCATCCCAAGCAATACATCCATGTGTGGCCCACGGATAGTTACTGCTACGTCTAGATTGTCGCAGAGCTGGATGCGCCCTTTGAGAAGAGGAATCTTCTCAATGTATTGAACACTCGCACAAGTGTAGCATTAGGGATGGGCTAGGTGATGGCTAACACGCGATCCACCATAGGCTCTGCACTGGTTTTTGACGAGCTGTGCGTTGAGATTTGTAAAGTGCAAGATTCCATGAACCTGCATCAAAGAAGAAAAAGTTGTCATAAACTTTTAACTACTAGGAGTAAGCATAAGATAGGGGAGCTTACTTGCTAGCCATATCCAAGCTTGGAAACTTGAGTAATGAATGCTTGTTGTAGCTCGGATTTCTTTTCTCCATTTGGGATCTCAGCAAGTATAATGAAGTTATAGAATCCGAGTGCATTCTTTGCCGTCATGTAGGAAACATTCTTAAGCATGTACATAACAACACCATGGTAATTTTACTCTTACACTATGTGTGTAAGCACAGGCTTCCACTCTGCCACAAATGAAAGATGCAACTAAAGTGTGTAAGGAAAAAAGTAATGAGCACTTGCTCCAACAAAAGCCAAGGCAAAAATTATAGCACTAATAGTTGCGCGGTCCTCATCGCATGGGCCATCGGCGACAACCACTTGGTCCACAACTCCTGCATCGGTAAAAACCACTTGGTCCACAACTCTTGCATCATCTTCTACTTTTATCACAACACCACTTATGCTGGCAAATACGGTAGAGATTGAGCCTTGTTTCATGCGAATCGCCCAAGATGCGTGAGGCACAAAATTAGCTATTGAGTGCTTAGACGCAAACTAGTGAATAGTTCCGTTGAAAACTCCTTGGCTTTCACCACTTGTGTCGTAGCATCAGCATGCAAGGAAAAGTAACAGCTACCTCCCTCACCCAGACCCTTTTTCTGAGGAATAGCTCCTTCAATTCTAAACAAAGAATCAAGGACTAGTGAAGGGTTGTACTGTTGAACAAAAGCGTGAGGGACAACCAATGTCACAGTCTCATAGTTATCACAATCAGTAAAATCAGCACACACGCGAGTCGTATGAGTGGCTTTCTTGTCTTTGTAGGTTCCGTATTTAACAAGAACCTTTCCCTCAAAAGCAAACGCATTAGTGATTTGGCTTATATGAAGCAAGTCAAACTGTTGCCCCCCCCTACAAATAAATTTCCCTTGAGCTAGCGCTAGAGCTTTGTGTTGGATGAGCATATCATGCCCGTCGCTTGAATTTACTTCGTTTGGATCGAAATCTTGTTGGAGATCTTTGATTCTAGCTTTCTTTAAGAAAGATGCCTTGCTCGCTGCAATAATTAATTGCCGATACACTATGTCAAAGTTACATCCTCAACTAGATTCATTTGTAGGTCACAATAAAGGTTCTTTTTTCTTATTTTCTTTGGCATAAAAGTGTTGCTATGTGACAAGTTCTTTGCAATTTATTTGTCATATGTTTCTTGTTATGTTATTTAGAAGATGTTTTAAAATACAAAATTCATTTGTTACGTGGTTCTTGTTGTGTTGCTTACAACACTTTAAAAAACAACAAAATTGTTGGACACACACAACAAAAGGAAATTACTACATACAAAACATACTTATCCAAACTATTAATGGATTTATGTGCCACAATATTGAAACTAAAAACAACAAAAACTTAACCAAAAACCAAAGGAAAATCATTGTTCTTTCAAACTTAAAAAAAGCAAACCAACTCTACTGAGTTACGAACCATATATATAGGAAATGATTAAGAAACTTCTTATTGAATTCATCGACAAACATCTACCACGCAAAGCATGTAGTAGTTTGTAAAAACTGTATCAAATCAGTGTGTAGAATCAGCAAAGAAATCCACGAAAGGTTCATCCACTAACAACCGACAACTGTAGAAGCGTTCATGAAGAAAAAACAAAAGATTTATGCAATTGCTTTAATTGCAACTGCAACTGCGCACAACATTCCTACAAGTGTTTTGAAAGAACAGGTGGGAAAGAGAAGGTTTGCAAATCGCAAACAAAAAAAAAATACAAAATTCAACGGAAACAAAGTATGATAGGTGTAGGTGAAAATTAAGCCATAACTCGCACCTCAATTTTTGAATCTGGATAACAAATGAGATGATCCACCTCTGATCCACAATCCTACGGTGAATAGATACTATCTAAGTGTCTTCTGGGTGATTATCTACTCATGCACACTGAGAGTAGTCATTTTCTTTATGTTTTGCACAACTGCACCTACCGCATCCTAAACGAGTGGTTGACTATGGAAATCTTGTGGTAGATGTTGAAAGAGATGTAGTTGGAGATTCTTCCTGTTACGAACAAGGGCAAAGATTTTGCTATAGTTAGTTAAGGAGATGTGGTGAGCCCTTTCTACAAGCAATTCGTTCCATGCAGGTAAGTTTAAATCAAATCTATAATAACGATCTTACCTTTAGCGCAAGCCTCGCAATCCACGGCCTCAAATGCTTGATGAAGAGAACGCTTGTTGCCTATTTTTATCCCATAATTCTTCAACAAGTGTGAATGCTTTGGAGATTTACTTCCAGAAGACACCATGACAAGAGAATTGACAAATGAGGGCGACCGTGGCCAATCCAATTTTTTCTTTTCTTCTGTCTCGGTACATGCATAAGGATTGCCAAAAATTTGAAAGAAACGAAACAAGATGAATGATATGTATCATTCAATAAGCTTGCCCGAGAGGTGAAAGAAAGAGAGAGAAAGGAAGAGAGGGAGTCGAGACTCGGAGGGAGGGGGGCAGTGTCCATCGATATAGGAGAGCCTCATTCTCCAGAGATCGCCTTGTTTGCGGTATCACGATCAGGGCAAGACTCATCAACAAACTCACGATCTGCCATGCATGAAACTATAGGAAAAGCACGCATAGATAAGATTGTCAAGCATATTAATGTCCACGAAGAGTACTATCGGCTTTATAGATCCCACAATAACCAAAGAGAGTGCTCTCTCCTGCACACAGGTCATCCATAACAACAAATCCCACGTTGCGAGTCGCGATATGCTTGCGTTCAAATCTCCAACCCATGCACAATGAACGCATGAACACTGTCTTTGGAAAACTCCAGCATCGTATCCGAATATGCTCGCCCATCTGCAACAAGATAAACGGAGAAGCGTCGCACCCATCGAAGCGTCCCACAACATACAATATCCATGCACATATGGTGCACAAAAAACGAAACCACAAACCAAACAAACGGAACCATAGGAAACGAAAATTCAATTTGGTGAACTGCACACATGCACGACCACGTGGCACTAGCTAAAATGACTCTCACACCTATCACGTGGACTAATTGAAAATTTTTGCATTAAAAAAACAAAAACAAATCAAAAAATGTACGCGTGCACGTGCACGTGTGGGAGGGGCGTAATTTCACTAAAAAGAGTGCAAAAAGTAAGCATCGACATAACCGCTGCTTTTAAATAGTGACAATGTTTATATAACCTTTAATATATCGTTTATCGATGGTAATATCAACTGTTATATACTTGGTGGGGACAATTTCTAAGTTTTCCACGAAAATAAAAAACATCCACCCTTTGTCAAACTACGCACAAACTGTAATACAGTCATTGTTGCTTATGAAAATACAGGTGCAATCTAAAAAGCTCCCTTCTTTTGAACCTACATTTTAGAGGAGGAACAACGATCAATTTCCTTAACAATTTTCTTAAGGCTAGAGATAAGATAAAGAGTCTCTAAGGACATTATCAAACTTACACAGTGAACCTACATTTTATAGGAAGAACAACGATCAATTTCCTTAACAATTTTCTTAAGGCTAGAGATAAGATAAAGAGTCTCTAAGGACATTATCAAACTTACACAGTTAATTTCCTTAAGTAACAATTTTCTTAAGGCTAGAGATAAGATAAAGAGTCTTTAAGGACATTATCAAACTCATACAGTTATGAAAGTGGTTTCATATTACATAAAAGCTACAAGGTAATAGACCCATGTCTCGATTGACTATATGAATCATGTGTGTCTTTATGTCTATGTGAAGAAGTTAATGTTTGCAAAAGAGACTATCAAATCAACCATTCTATTTGAAGAAGTTTAAACTAAGAGACTAGGGGGAGTTAAAAAGTTTTCAAAGAGATTATGAAATCAACCATTCTATCTTATGAAGGTTAACGTTTACAAAGAGATTAGAAATCTCTACAAAAGAGAGGAGGATTTCAAGGAGCAACGAACATGAGATGCTTACAAGAAAGGAAATGTGCTAGAGTGAAAATGAGAAACAAGTAGGGATTACCCACCTAAGGGTCCCTACCCGCCCACCTAACAATCCCTACCGAGACGAAAAGAAAGGTTCTAAATCTAACGTTAAGGATCAAACATTCTCCTTATTACCTGTCACGAGAAAGGATGGGTGAACAAAAGAGAGTGCGCACACAGGAATCTATACAAATAACAATCGAACTTTTAAGCGCGCACAAAGAGAGCCATCTTCTACTTTGAACTCGAGAAATGGATTTACATCCGTTTACATACATTTTTAATAACGCTTTATGGCCTTTAAGATGTACAGAATTGGGCAGAAAGGTGTGTTCAGCTAAAGATACAAGACAAATTATAACTGACGCCTGCAAAGTACTGATAAGACGACCAACTGTAGCAAGCCTTGTGAAAACCGGAATGAACTCCCTGCAAAGACAAACGAGGATTCCTGCTGTGCTTTGTTTCATCTGTTTCCACATACCATCTTGGACTTGATCAGCAGGATCAACGGCCATATGCATACTGGTCGACTCAAGTCTCGGCTTGCTTCTGGGGACAGTGGGGAGGCTGTCCAATATCCTCGTTGGCTACTGGCTGATCAGGGGGAACTCGGGGGGGAGTTGACGGCTTTACAACAGTGGGAGTAAGAGGAGGAGGAGCATCAACAACAGAGGGAGCAAGATGAGTAACACATGCTGCAACCGCTGCAGCAGCATCCTCATGAAGAAGTGGGCTGCCATTGCCTGCATCATCTTTGTTAGTTTTTGCCGCCTCAGCGCCACCTTTGCTTACCGCCTCTTCCCTGGCTTTTATCACCTCCTGATCAGCAAGGTCCATTCCTGCATCTTCCTTGCTAGCTTTTCCCTCCATGGCTGCTACTTCATCCCTAGCTGGGGTCGCTGCCTCTGCCGGCTGTTGCACAACTCCCTTCACTGAGCCTTGCCCCACATCCGCCACCTTCCTTGCTCCCTCCGCATCTTCCTCCTCTTGCCCCGGCTCCGACCTCTCCCTGAACTCCTCCCGCTTCTCCTTCACCCCCGCTCCCTCATTTGCCTTTCGCTCTGCTGCATCGCCAGCATCTTCTCCATCTATCTTGTGGAGCGTTTCCGCCTTTCTGATGGTTTCCTTTCCCGACTTTTCGATTTTAACCAGGTACTTTGGATCGTCTGGACTGGCCTTGAATACCCTCGCGCCCAACTTCCTGTTCCCCGTCAGTTTTTCCACCACCTGGCCCCGGGCTTCGCCAACGCCAAACTTCCAAGAAACTTGGTCCCCCGGATGTAGTTCTTGCGTCGTTTGAGCCTGAGCCATCTTCAAGTACCTGCTAAAATGCCTTCAAAACCTGGATGCCGATTAAAAGTATAACCAACTTAGAGAAAGTGACGAACAAAGTCCTCGCTTCTGCGAGTTCTTAAGTTGGAAACGAAGTTCTTCCTTCAACGAGTCCTTAACCTCGCTTCGCTATAGCCGAGCTACACAGTGGGTATAGTCAAGCAAAATCTCTGCAGAATACCGAAGGTGAGACACAAAGGCCTACTATTTGATCTCTCTGTGCATCAGCGCGCGGCCCAAGCTTTTCTGCTTACAACGTGCAGCCGTCCTGAAAAGTGACTCGAAGGTGGTGTAACAATTTCTCCCTCTCAGCATGTGAGGAATGGAGATGGGCACGCGTGTGCTGCGTTATGCAGATGGTTGTATGCGGAAATTTGACAACTTGTCGTCTGTAGGAGCGCAGACAATCGATAGATTGTGCATGTTATCCACGTAGCATATCGGCAATTGATTACGTATCACGTTCGACATCGTGATCGTGCACACAAGTTACAACCATCTCGATCGTTTTGCAGTCAAAACGAAAAAGAAATATGTTCGAATTTATTATGGTTTGGCATTTTGTCGAGACGTGATTGGCCCATCTCCACGTGTGCGGCTTGTGGGATTCCAAATGTAGTCGTTGTCGGTCTAGGAGCTTACAGGCGTCCTTTCCGCATCTTCCAAACGAAGTCAATATATGCATGCGATAAAGCATGCCTTCCAGGGACGCTGTGGGTAGACGTCTTTGCTTGATTCCCTGTGGTAGACGTCTTTACTTGATCAAATGAAGATGTCTTCTGCGAACGACGGGGAGTTTCAGGATACCGGCGCTGCTGCGGAGTCAATGGATACGGAGAGCGTGTGAGGTTTGGAGAGTTCTTATTGATTTTCCCATTTGATTTCTTTGGTTGTATGAATGTGTTCCATTCGATGCGTCTGCACATACGAAGCTTTGGTGGATGAATAATTCGATCGCAGTAAGAGGAGAGCGTTTGCCTTATGTTATCTCTGACGCGGCTATTGTTAAAAAAAAGGAACTGGAGAAATTCCGCAAGCCTGTTGCTGGTTCGTGCGATGAGAAAGTGACGTCCGTGGAGCATGTCGGGCAAAGAAGTGTTGAAGGTGTCGTAACAAAGAAGGGTAAGCCTTTCGTTTGTCGTTAATGTTGATCTATACATAGTGTTAGAGCAGAAAAATTTAAGAACTGACGTCCTGTGGTCGCAGCTGCCCTAGTCTCGTGCTTAGCAAGTTGCATGATCGAGACATGTCTACCTCCTGGCCATATCTACATACCTGTAGATCCCTAGCGTTTACGAAACAAGGGTCCAACCATCGAAAAGAAGAAACCCAAAACTTTAAAGACGGGCTTCGAAGCAGTGGCTTCACAAGCCTGCTCCAAGGGTAAGTCGTTCATTGCGTTTGTGAAACTCTCTTTCGTTGTGTGGATCCCGTCCGTCTCTTGCTCACAGATTGCTCGTGTCTGGTGTCTTGAATGCCCGAACCATACGCACTTTGGAAACCTTAGCACTTAAGGTCCTGCGACACCACGGCACGCCGGCTCGTCTAAAATGCGAGATCACTTTTTACGTAGGCCCTCCGATGTAACTCAAGTATGGCATCCTGCATCCGACGCTGAAAACACTACTGAATAATAAACACGTACAGAGCATTCTCTGTTTTGGTACTGATGCAGCGGACTATTTCATCCTTCTGGTTTCGCGGCGCCTTTCGTTGTGTATGCGCCCGCTTGATTATGTAAAGTGCAGCTGTTCTAATTGGCTGCGAGGCTAAGTGACAGAGTCTGCATAGGGGTGTGCTTTACGAACGAAATTGGTCTTGCTCCTTTTATGATGATCTGTTTCCATCTACTCGCTCCATATTTCCTTTCTGGCTGCAAGCAGTAGCATCTCTCTTTATATTTCCTTTCTGGCTGCAAGCAGTAGCATCTCTCTTTCGGCGCCTTACCTCCACAACACTGCTTGGGCCACGTATTCCTTCAACTATAATGACGCCACGCCTTTGAATAGCGGGTTCCTTCATTACAGCGTTTAACGTTAGAAAGCGAGCAACGCCCAATCAACGTTAGAACATTAGAAAGCGAGCAACGCCCAATCAACGTTAGAACATTAGAAAGCGAGGAACGCCCAATCAATCGGAAAAGCATGCGTAACAGCCCAACACACATCCTTATGCAACTATGCCCTCTGCACACAATTCGTTTAACTCTGATACTTGTCTTTGCTCTGTCAGTAATTGAACCCCTGCACATAATTCGTTTAACTCTGTTAATTGTTTCACTCTGCAAGTAATTGAACCCAAGCACGGATAAAATAACAAACGTGCTGCATCTTGGGAAAGAACATAGTGTATGCAATATGTCTCACACGTCACAATGTTTTGCCCCCAAATCCATCTCCAGGGAAGGCAGTGGTAGATGATGACGACTTTGGCGATGACACTGCGAGACATCTGATCAATTCCCAAGCATTGGTTCCCTCAACTCATAAAATGGGCCACTCCAATGCGCTCCCAGTCCTGAAGATAACGGTTATCTGAGTACGCGAGCCATCGATTTGCATTCGAGGGACGTGTTCTAGCAAAATATGGAGCGTACAAAGCAAGGGATGTTACGTATGCAACATACTTGCATGTGGACCTGACCAATTCAAAGTGTTATGAAACTGAGACACTCCATGTCCCCCACAATTTTGTTTTTCAATTAAAGGATATTTTGGAAGTGGACGATTTTATCGGGATTAAGGGCCGAACCATAGCCAAGAAGAACACTAGAGAAGGCGAGACCTGCGACGTTACTTTGTGTTGACGCCATAACTAGCGTAGTGAAAGGAGAGCTTTTTGATGGGACGCTCCATCTTGTGCCACGGAAGACTATCAGTGCATATGTACCGTGGGTGGTCCAGCAAATGCAAAGTTGCCGGATGCCCTTCACATCGGTCATGGAGACAATTGCCTTTGTAGTGGTCAAGGTAGACCTTGATATGTCAGCGACTGAGCAAATCATAATCGCGGATGGTCCCAATCCAGAGGATCGAGCCAAGGTACCCTTCCTCCACGATATGTTTTTTAGTTAAGCCAATCAAGCAGTGGAACCTAACCGTCGGTCTTTTTCCTTAACACACTATTCAAAATTTTTGGACTTGTGTAAAGTCCAATTTGAGAAATGGACTACAAAATAGCCTAAATATACTAGTAATGTTGTTTTTTGAACTAGATTTGACAACTCAAAATAAAAGATTTAGTGATTAAGTACTAAGAACATAATGCATAACCAAATCTCTTACAAAGGTGGTCTACATAAACATCTTCATAACTTCTTATGAATTGAGCTACCATCACCTAAGAACATCAATAGATGACCAATTCTCTTCAAAAGGTGGTGTAAATAAACACCTTTATGTATAAGTGGTGTGCAATACACCCCTTTATGACCATTTCTTTTAGAAACGTGGTGTACATAAACCCCTTAGAAAGGTAGTGTACATAAATTCTTTTATGTCTATGTGGTGTACATAATACACCTCACTTGGTATTAAAAAACACCCTTAACTATAAAAATACATTGACAAAGTTTAAAATACACTATTAAGTATAAAATGGACCTCATAAACAGTCTTTATACACAATAATGAGAGTAAAGAAATCAAAAAAGTAAACTTTTTATTAGATATTCGCTTTACATAGAAGTTCAAAACTTGTGATTACAAAGCCGTCAGCCATCATGTTCCTCAGTACCAATGTCCTCAATGCCAGGCCCTTAACTACTAGGGTCTTGACTAATAGTCTGCTCTAAGACAATACCAATGTCCTCAATGTGCTCTTGACTACCAGGGTCCTGACTAACAGGCTGCTCTAAGACTGGAGTCTCAAGAGCAAGGTCCTCAAGAGTTTGCTCTTCAGTTCTAACCACTTCCTGCTCTAGAGTATCATGACCAAGTTCTTGGTGACTAGGGTCCTAGCTACTAGGTTCCTGACTAGTAGGTTGCTTTGGAGTTTGTAAGGTCATGGTTGAAGAACCATCTATGCCTCCTGGTAACTCCTCCTAGTCATGCTTTGCCTCGTCCATACCTTCTTTGGGTAAGGCTTTCTTGCTTGATCCACTTGGATGTCCTTCACCCAAAATCAAGGGTGCCTTCCTCACTTTTAATTTCAAGGGAAGTGCTTCCACCTCTTTAGCCTTACCCTTTCCTACGACGTGCTGTACGACTACTACTTGATGCCGCAGGCCTTTCTGTATGATGAGTGGAACCTCCTTGACTTTAGTTGATAATTGATCACCCTTATTCTTTGTGCAGATTTCTTCTCGGCGGAAGTCATCGGATGCAGAGCTTTCATCCTCATCACCTGAGCTAGAATCATCACCCTCAGACTCATCCATCGGCTCTCTGTAATCCACCATTGCTGCATTAAGCTTAATTATATAACCTTATTGTCCTAAAAGTAATGAAGCTCGAGAGTCCTTAAAGGAATTTTGATTAGATTGCCACCACCCCTGGATAAGAAGTACATCAAGAAAGGCTGCAAGACTTGAATGGCAGTGCCTTCCAAGACATTCACATGATTGGGTAGGACTATACCATGGTATACTTTCACAACAACACAAAGCAACTATAGACGCGCTTGGTAGACGCGCAAAATAGCGGGCGCGTCTATAGGCATTGCTCTAGTAGAGAAATTACGGGCGCGTCTATTAGCGCGGCTAAATGCTCGTCTATTTGCGCGTCAATCACCGCGTTTATTTGCGCGTTAGACCTGAGAAAATACAGGCCCGTCTAACATCCCGTCTATTAGCGCATCTATTTGCGCGTGTATTTGCGCGTTTACACTGAGACTCAGACGCGCATTTAGACGCGGGGTTAGACGCGATCCAGAGAATACAGAAAGTGAGATTTTGGTGTACATCATTGCTTTCCAAACATTGCCCATGATTACCAAAGCACATAATTTTTTGCAAGCCCACATATACAAGAATTAAGGAAAATGAGGAGAATGAGACAATATGTAAAATAGTTTTGCCAATATCAATTGTGGGGCTACGGTTCAATCTCATCCTCAATGAGATCAACCCTTGCCAAACTATCTACTTCAAAATCCAAACAAGTGTTTAGATCTACAAATACATTCAACCCACTACTACTTGCGCCACTCATGTGCTCATCGAAATCAAGATCTCCAATGGTAGGCTCGTTCTCATGGGTAATGCCGGCCTCAATATCTATATCTCCTATCTCATGATCATCCTCCTCTCTTGTATCACGGTCATCATCACGTCCATGGGCATGATCATCCTCCATACGCTCCATATTAGTAAATGTACTATACATCACTTTGGAACGTGGCATAATAGGTATGACATGCCACCACCTATTATTATCCACCATTGGTTGATAGACAACCTAATTCAAACACAAATACAATCATGTTACTTTTCTTGCATCAAATATTTAAAAGCGAGTATTTTTATGTGTGTGCACAGTACCTGTTCACATTGTTGCGGTAGTATTAGTGTGTCCTTCCTACTTTGCCAAAACTTTGTGGAGTCAATAGTTACAAAGCCACTTGCATGGCGTTTGATTGTTGCATTAGGGCCTCTTTCCACCACGTCCTTAAACCACTTTACATCCAAAACATACACAAAGAAGCGTCGAAAGTCAAGCATAATGATATCTTGGATTATGCCACAATAATCATCCATGACTCCATTGGCTCCCTCAAAGCTAGCAATGACGCCGCAATCTTGTGTGTTTCTCTTATCATCAATCCGTTGTGTTCGAAAATGCTTGCCCTCACACCATATAGCATTGAACATAGTGCACTACACCAAGAAAAAATCGATTAAATAAGCAATCTAAATTATAAAAACCTCCTAACTTATGCATAACATTCTATATACCGACCTTGCTCATGCATCCCCTAGCATACTCCCATTCTTCCATTGTGATATGCATCCCCTCGTCTTTCTCTGCTTTCTCCATTTCATCAAGTAGCCAATCCACATGAATATCCTTTGGAAGTGCTCTTAGACGCTGAGGGTATGGCACACGAGATCCGTGGTGTGTACGAAAGAGGGCCCTTTCTTCTTGTCTTCTTGCCTTTGCATCCTCGTATCTTGTCACCCATCTTTTCATCACATCACTATTAAGCACGCAAAAGAGGTTGATACTATTATGCAACTCCGTGTCTATTACTTTGTTGCGTCCTCTTCCTTGAGGCACAATAGAGGTCATCCTTAGGTCTTCATCATCTCTCCATAGTCGTGGGAGAGAGCTATCCACATCAACAAGAAACTCAGAAATATATACAAGTGACTCTTGTACCAACCAACCCTCGGCCATGCTACCTTCGGGTCTTGCATTTTGTCTCACGAAGCCCTTCAAGGTCTTCATGAAGCGCTCGAGGAAGAACAACCATCGTGCATGTATAGTACCGCATATAGCAATCTCATCCACCAAATGCACTATGAGATGTAGTTGGCTTGTGAGAATAGAACGTGGAAATGTCTCCTCCACTAAACAAACCGCCTCCACTGACATAACTCGAGCATTCTCAAGCGTGGTGGGATCTATTTCCTTTGAGCTCACATACCTCACAAGCTCGCCCATCTTGTAAATACAATCTTTCACGTCCTTTGATGCACTACGTGAAATGCTAGTAGGTAGTATGAACTGAACCCGCGAGGAGGTGGTTGATTAGTTGCTTATAGCTATTCACTCACAAATTTGAAAGGAAAAAGATATTATGCATATAAAATACTTACTTGGAGCATCTTGTGCCAATCATGAGATTTCAAGCCATATAATTGCTCTACACCTCTTTTCTTGCTCTTTGTAAAGGCTCCCTTCAAACACCTCATGCATCCAGTGGGAGTACGAATTGTAGTAATAGCACGCTTCACCGTCGCCATCTCTAGCTTTGATAACATCCACGGTGCACGAGGTAAAAAAACACGCCCATTTGGTCTCTCTTGAGGCCAAGCTTCACGCATCCTCCCTGTGGTACGTAGATCCTCCCTTATGCCTGCCGAATCTCGTGTCCCATTCAAATGCTCCCAAATGGTAGATGCCACATTCTTGAAGATATGCATGGGATCGAGCAGGTGATTGATCTTGAGGTGGGACCAATATGGTAAACGATAAAAGATGGAGTATCTAAACAAAATAAAGTGTTAGCGTGCAATCTTCACTTTCAACCAATATAGCCAATCTTTACTTCCAGCCAATAGTTACAAATCCTTACCGGCTCATGCCAAGTGGTGGAGGAGTCGTGGATCCGTCCCAAATTCTCATCCAATCTCCCGTGGTGAGTGATTGTGGGAGGACTTCATTCCAAGGGGCAACATATCTAGGATGATCAAGTGGGAGAAATCGATGGTGATTCTCATAGATGACCTTATTCAATGCGTCTGCCCGTGAGGCAACTAGCGAAGGACCACAAACAGGACATGCATGGTAACCCGATGTAGTGAGACCTGAAACAATAGATGCAATTAAGAGTGGAAGGTGGGTTTAGGGTGCCACGTCCTTGCCTATTCATAATTAAAAAATGCAATTCTTACCTAAACACTCGCCATAGCCTGGGAAGTCATGCATCATCCACATCAAGACTGCTTTGCAGTTGAAGTCTCGTGACGAGGGAGGCCTGCTCACATCATGCACCTCGATACCTCTCCAAAGTATCTCTAGCTCATCAATCAAAGGCTCCAAATAAACATCAGGGTTTTTGACTTTATGTTTCCCTGGAATTAGAAGGGACAGCATGACATGTCCTTTCTTAATAGCCATAGAGGGTGGAAGATTGTAATTCACCAATACCACTGGCCATACACTGTAAGATGTGCTTTTGAGACCAAATGGGTTCACACCATCCATACCCAATCCAAGTCTCAAGCTCCTAGGTTCTTCCTTGAAGCTTGGCCATGTGTCTTCAATATGCTTCCACGCAGGAGAGTCCGCGGGAGTTCTCCACTTGCCATCGGTTGATCGATGGGAGGAATGCCATGACATGAGCTCTGCAATAGATTTGCACTTGAACATATGTTGGATGCGAGGGATTATGGGAAAATGTCGCAATACCTTACGAGGCACGTCCAAGGTTTTGAGATCTGCTCTATATCTTGCCTCTCCACAAGTAGGACACTCTCTTGCATGCTTATGTAGTCCACGAAACAAAACGCAATCGTTGACACATGCATGGATGCGCTTGTAATCTAATCCTCCAAGAGAGGTCACATGTTGCCTTGCCATATCTCTTGAGGTCGGTAATTTATTCTCCCTTGGAAGCATTTTACACAATAGCCTGCACGTGAAGACCATAAATGAGGAAAAGCATTTGAGTAATTGACCCACGCGCATAATTCATCATGTTTGCAAAATCGACTTTAAATTAAAGCTTACTTGAGTAATGCATTCAAACTTGCATTGCTCCATCCATAGATGGTTTGCAAGTTTAGTAACTCAAGGGAGGCACGTAGAACAGAGAATGTGCACCCCTCAAACAGTGGAGTCGATGCTGCGGTAAAAAGATCATCCTGCTCCATGCTATTATCCCTCCCTTGATGGACATATAAATCCCGCACCATATCATCAAACACCTCCTCCTCCACGGCTTCATGAGGTAATGGTGGAGGGCTACTATCACCATCACTCCATGCATCCGTAACGGTCCCTCCTGAAGATCCCACCTCATATCGCTGACGCTTCGCCTCCTCACGACGGGCATAGGGTAACATGTGCGGGTGTGGCACTGCATCCTGTATCAAATTAAAACGGGATCATTATAACTCAAACATATGAACACCCATAGGTATCTCAATCAACCTTAACTTACAAATCCTTACCCTGTTTACGGTCACATCCCATTCTCCATACTTTGAGATATGATTGAGCGTAATCCTGCGTGCACGATACATGTTTCCTCGACATCGATCACACAGACATTTGATTTTTTGCTCCAACCACATTTCGCGATGGTGGATACGGAGGGATTCATCCTCACTGGAGCTGCTTGTTGAAGATGGAGACATCCTACAAACAAACAACCCACCAAACTTGCTCTTCTTCAAATGCTTAACTTAAAAACTCTGTGTCACGTCTAAATGCCCGTCTATCGTCGCGTCTACTGTCGCGTCTACCTGCACGTCTAAATGCCCGTCTACTCTGTGTATTTAAACGCGCCTGTAGATGCGCTAATAGATGCGCCTATAGATGCGCTTACTCTGTGTATTCAGACGTGACTATAGACGCGCTAATAGACGCGAATATACCCGCGACTTTTAAACCTGCTTTTCGGCGCACCGCTCGCTTTGCTTTTCTTTTAACTACTTAAACTTCGCGAGCGGCTTTCTTCCTTCATTATTAGCAGTTCTATAGATTCGAAGCTTAAGAGAGAGCCTCCCATACACACACAGTTCCAAGCTTTCACTCAAGACAAAGGGACCGTACCTACACAGCTTGCTTCCAAGCCTAAAGAAGAGGAGGAGTACGAACAAGGAGAAGAAACAAGTTTGGAAAAGAAAGATCCTTCCATACCTTTTTCCAAGTAAGTCCTTTTGAAGTTGTTCTTGCTTGCTCTTTCCAGTTTTGTACTTTTTCGCATCCACGAAACGCAGCATCTAGGTATGAGCGACACGTTCTTTTGTCGGGCGAAACGTCCTTTTCCACTTTTGAGTATTCTCGACTGTCGGAGCGCGTGTATACAGGCGTCTGAGGGCACGTCTAAACGCGCATCTACAGGCGCGTCTATTTGCGCGTCTGGCTTGCTACAGACACGCACAGACGCGGATATAGACGCTCAAACAGACGATCTGTTAAACGGAAGTTTAAACGAATTGTTAGACGCGCTTTTAGACGCGCTGTTAGACGGATGTTTGGACGGGCTGTTAAACGCGCTTTTTAACGCACTATTAGACGGATGTTTTGACGGTCTGTTAGACGCGGTGATAGACGCGCTTTTACTTGAACTGTTAAACGCTCTGTTAGACGCGTTTATAGACGCGAAGATTAGACGGGTCGACGCGCTCTGACAGAGCCTCTTTTTTTTTTTTCCCCCTTTCTTCTCAGCTCCCAAAGTAATAGATTTGTTTATTTTTTTCCAGTTTAACATGTGGGGAGGAAGTGCTTCTAGCTCACTTGATCCGCATGAATCGATATGGAAGGATTTATATAATATTTTAGGGCACCCTCCTAGTCCTGCGGAGTTATACGGGTACATGACGGGTACCCTTAACACTCCCCAGGAGTCGGCAGTACAGACTCCGAGCCACCCCACACCGCCTGAGATCACCCCAGCGGAGTCCGCACAGCCGTCTTATGCCCCGTCTTATGCCCCTTCCCCCGTACCGTCTTATGCCCCTTCCCCCATGCCGTCTTATGTCCCTTCTGCCATCCCATCTTATGCCCCTTCCCCCATGCCTTCAGGAGATCCTTCTGCCTCAACGAGCCGTCGACGTACTCCCCAGCCGTCGAGACTCGGTTCTCCAGCTACGAGTGGTCAGCGTAGTCCCGCGCAGTCCCCAACTACGAGTGGCCAGCGTACGAGCTCGACACGACAGGGTGGCAGGCGTAGTAGCAGGGAGAGCGGTGGCAGATGCATGGCACAGTGCTTTGGGCCATGTGGCGGCGAGGCCGAGGATGATGATTCCGATGATTTAGACGTGCCTCTGGGTGATGGTATGATTTATTATGACATCACCCAGACAGGAGGCATCTTGATGGATGCGCGGGGGAAGGATGTAATGGCCTTCATGCGCTCTGTAATTGCTAACAATTACAGAGATTGCTTTATCCACTATAAAGACCACCCAAAGAGGTTGGCTGATGAGACCCTCGCTACTGTTCGCTCTAGGTATCCTAACCCCCCCAATCGCCAGTTCACAGATAAATGGGCCAAGTCAAAGATTGTTATGATACTTAGCAATAAAAGATCTTCCCTTAAGAGGCAGGCACTAGCGGAGCTTGCCAGACTTGAGGCAGGTCAACCTCCAAGGGGCCCGCCCCACACCGCTCAGAAGCGTGAGTGGAAGAAGGCAATGAAGTCAGCGAGGGAGGAGCCCAGTCTGCAGCACGTGGAGGCACGGAGGATCCAGATGGAGGAGTATGGGAGCGCGCATTTTGGAGCAGGGGGTGTTGAATCATGGGAGGCCCAATTTGTAAGTATCGATCTCAAATTATATTGCTTATGTAGTTTATTAGGAGGTTGGTTGTTTCTTTGTACTAATCCCTCGACAAAGTGTATCGCGGTCATGCAGCTTGAGATCGTGGGCAGATACCCTACTCCAGTGGAGACAGCCTACCACCGCCACCATCGCAGAGGAGATACATGGAGGCACTTCTATGATGACGGGTTGATTACTGAGGAGCAGTATACCCGAGCGACTGGACATGCCCCCCAGGTATTTGAAAGTAATTAAATAATGCCAAAATTATAAGTAAAGATTTGATTTTTCATACATTGATATATGTTGTCCCAGCGCAGAAGACAGTGCATCAGGGAGCGTGGAAGGCAGCGAGGATTAGTCGTAGAAGTAGTGCTACTATTCTTTTTTGTACTTAAAGCCATTGGCTTGGCTTCGTGCCTCTTGTATATAGACTCCTCTTATTTTTTGTACTTGAAGCCACATGACATGGCTTAGCTTCCTTATTTTTTGTACTTGGAGCCACATGACGTGGCTTAGCTTCGTGCTATATGTATATACAAGCACTTTTTGAGCTTTCAATTTTATTGCGTTTTGGAGTTGTAATATTTTATTTGGAATTGTAATTAAAATGAGGTTGGCTGTAAGAATTGAATTACAGAATGTGGATATGGGATTCTTGTAACTATATAGCATACACAACATACACAGTATTCTGTAAAATTTATTTTTAAAAAAAAAGGCGCGTCTATCAGCGCGTTTACAAACGCGTTTATATTCGCGTCTGTCTGTTCGATATGCGTCTATATGTGCGTCTATCAAAGCATTTATTTGCGCATCTATTTACGCATGTATGAGCGCGTCTATACGCGCGTAAGTCTGATATATAGACGCGCTAATAGACGCGGGTCTCCTGACGCGCAAATAGACGCGCCCGTAAGTTTTTTATTTAGTACATGAAATGCGTCTGTGCGCGCGTCTATGGGTGCTTTGTCTTGTTGTGTTTTGAAAGAGAATACCCAAATGCAGATGTCAATCTCGCATACAAGGCATCCCTTTGTGATTCTGTCAAGACCAACATTGATCTTTTCTTATCTGCCATAGGACCTTCTATGATAAACCGCACAAGTTCAACTATCCGTGGCACTACAAGGTCTTGCAATTCATTTATGAAAAATACACATGGCTTCTCCCAAGCATGACCACTCATTGTTATGAAATGCTCTGTATCAATGTCATTGATGTGTACTGCAAAATTTGTATCATTCTCTGATAGCAAGATATCATAGGAGAAGCTGAATTGAGAACCATCATCTAAACCACCAATTGCTCTACCTTGGGTAGTGGACTGCAAGGCCTTTTTCTTGATGTCCATATATTCTGTCTCAACAACCTTTGGTATTTTAGCTCTTAGATCCTTTGTTGGTGTGGCATCTGCATCCATTGAAGCCAACCACTTTCGAGTCCATGTCTTATCAAGGAGTTGACCTAGGCTAAGTGCTTTCTTCTTATCCACATCAATTGACTTGCCAGCTAACTCATCATCAGATTTTAATAAAAACAATAGTGTCGAGAGAGCAGCCTCACTTTGAATCATTCAGGTGACCACTCCATCCAAGTTGCTATGCTTGCTCTTCTTTCCAAAGAAGCAGTCACCGCTTATGATCTTCTTGCATACTTCTTCTGTTATTGCATCTGGAACAAACCTTAATGCTCTCCACCAAACAATAGACATCGGTTTCATTATTTCTTTCCTCTGAGTTGCAGTGTGCTCTGGTGTCTCAAAGGATATCTTTCCTGTTTCATATACTTGGCAAACATCCACCATGCTCTGAAACACTGAGTCCTCGCGGAAGACAATGCAAGTAACATCCCTGTATCTTGCAACGGCGGTGTTCAGATTCTTTGCCTCAACCTTATTACTTGGCACACCTTGCGTATTGCTTACAACACCTTTCAAGGATCTATAGAATCGAGTCCTCTTTGCCATGTACTCAGATGTAGGTCTTCTGCCCTTCACTATTTGTGGCTTTCCACAACCCACCCATAACTCCCTTACCTTTATCAAGATACTTAGAAAGAGAAGAGCTTTTTTTCAACCTAAATGGAGAAAAATTCAGCCTTTTTGATTCTAGAATGTACTTCGAGTCATCGTACATGACAAATGACCTGTTGAAACTTTTCTATCCACTCAATCTGTGGCAAGTTTCCTTTTCTTCCCTCATCAAGGGCGGTCCTGCAAGCTTCACAAAAGTGTTGCCCATCAATGGGCTCAAACCTGCATCTTTCCAAGAATCTATTCTTTGCCAGTATGTATCTCTTCTCGATGTCAGTCCCATATCGGCTTTGGTACAAAGCCTCTCCATGAACAAAGTCACTCCTTCTAAAGTTCTCAAAAGCATATTCAAGAAAGTCCACGCGATTTTGAAATGTGACATCAAGCAATGTAGGATCATCTTCTTGAAGCCTCTTAAATGCCGTAGGACAAAGAGTGATATTAGTGGTAACTGGAGTTCTTGTTTTCCTCGTATCTTCATACAATTTGTGTGCAAATGTCTTATCTAGCTTTCTTTGATTTGTGAACCTCGAAGCTAGACCAATAAGCATTGTGACCACGTTGAATTGTGAAAATCCCCAAATGTACCCCTCATCCTTTGGAGGATGTAAGTTTGCCACTCTTATAGAAAAGTCTGCGAGACTTGTATCTTCTTCTTGCGGATCCTCCTGATCATCACTATCCAATTGTTCGCCTGGTTTTAAATAACCTACGCTTGAACGATCTGCACGTGGAGTAGGAGTTATTTTGGCTCTCTTTTTGGGAATAGCTGTAGAACTTGAATCTACTCCATGATCACTCCTTCTTGTTCCTGTAGTTGTAGCAGTCGATGGTGTAGGTACAATTGGAGATACTATAGTTACTAGTGCAGATATTGTAGTTACTCTTGCTAGAGATACCGTAGTTTTTGCCACAGATATTGGTGGTACAACTTGAGGGCTACATGTTATAGATGGCGTACTTACTGCTGCTGAAGGTACAACACCACCACTTGGAAATGCATCCCACATTTTTTTCAATGTTTCCAAGGCACTAAGTAATTCTTGGGATCCCTCAATTGAATCTGGTAAGGGCTTTAAGAAGTGCTTGTGCGTAACTCGTAACTTGTAGACCACATCATCATTCTTCCCTTTGCACACAACTTCTATCAAATTGTTTTCTTTAATGTTGATGGTTGAGACCATGCCACCATTTCTTACTACCTCTGGAGAATATTTCATGCTTGACACATTCTCGGTAGTGATCACCAAAAAATACTTTGATTTACGCTCTATAAAATACTAAGCATGTTCAAGATATTTGAAAGACACCTTGGAACCAAAACTCAAAGCCATAGTTTTTTGCAAAGCAATCAAAAACAAAAAATGAGAATTACAATTATTTTCAAACTCAAAATATTAAAAAAATTGCTAATTAAAAATTAAAAGTTAATTAAAATTTTAAAAGTTTAAATATATTTTTATATTTCTAGATACTATTTTTTTATCTAATATTTTTTTCTCATAAATAATTTAATTCAAAATATTTTTTAAACATAGATAAAAGAATTTAATTTAATTTTTCTAAAATTTTATTTTATTTATTTAAATTTACTTATTTATTTATCTATATATTTAAAATTTAATTTAATTTTTCTAATTTTTTTTAAGTTTATTTATTTATTTAATTTTTAATTTTTAAAATTTATTTTATTTAATTTATTTTAATTTTAATTTTTTTGTCTTTCTTTTTCGATCCCTTTTTTTTTGGGAGTCCCAAAGGGCCCCCGCTTAAGGGAGGGTTAATCCCCTCCCCTAAGCCCCCAAAGGGGGGCCCTGTTGCACGCACAATAGGCCCTCCCTTTGGGGGCTTAGGGGAGGGGATTAACCCCCCCTGAACCTGTTGCACGCGCAATAGGATAGCTTGTGGGCCAGCCTACTGCGCGTGCAACAAGTTTAGCGGGGTTGATCCCCCCCTCCATCTCCCTCCTCGCCTCCGCCTCCTCTCCTCCGCCTCTCGCCTCTCCTACGCCTCCCGCCTCCCTCCTCTCCTCTGCCTCCCCGCCTCTCCCTCTACCTCTCCTCCGCCTATCCGCTCCTCCCAAAAAAAAAGATGGAGCACCTCTCCGCTCCTCGTTCCCCCCCAAAAAAAAGGACGTACCAAAGGGAAAGGGGAGGGAGGGAGAGGATTCGTTGTCAGAGGGGGGAAGCGGGAGAAGAGGGGAGGGGGAAGCGGGAGGAGAGGAGAAGGGAGGGAAAGGAGGAAGGGAGGAGAGGGGAAGGGAGGGGAGGGGGGAAGCGGGAGGAGAGGGGAAGGGAGGGGAAGGGGGAAGCGGGAGGGGGGAGGGGGGAGGGGAGGGGGAAAGCGGGAGGAGAGGGGAAGGGAGGGGAGAGAGGAAGCAGGAGGAGAGAGGAAGGGAGAGGAGGGAGGAGAGGGGATGGGAAGCGAGAAGATAGGGAAAGGGAGGGGAGGGAGGAGAGGGGATGGGAAGCGGGAGGAGAGGGGGAGGGAGGCAGGGAGGGAGTACCTGGGTGGGGAGGTGGTGGAGGAGCTCAAGGAAAGTTGTGAGAGAGAATGAGAAGAAGTAGAGTTTTATAGGAAATGGGTAGCTTTTAGGTCAAGTCAGCTTTTTTTAGTTTTTAAGGCTTTTTTTAGTTCTTTTAGGTTCACTATAAGTAGAACGTTCTTCATTCTCTCTTTCATTCAAAGTTCATCCTTTCACACTCTACGCTTCTCTCCTCTCATCAACCTATTGCAGGATTCTCAAAATTTTCAAAATGTTGCAAGAGGTGAGTTCATTTCCAACCTATTGCGTACGCAAGAACTTCTAAGAATCAAGTTTTTGTAAATTTGAATTTTTTTTTCAAATCTGATTCTTTTCTCAAAAACCTGTTGTGTAGGCAATAACTTCAAAAAACCATCTTTTGCATTAAATCTTTTTTTTCACAAATTTCCCTCTTTATCTCAAACTCTCACAACCTATTGTCACAAATTTCTCTCAAACTCAAACTCTCCTAGTCTATTGGGCACTTAACAATTTTTCAAAAAAAAGAAAAAAGAAAACAATCTATTACAAATTTCTCTCACAACCTCAAAACCACTCAAACCTCCCTACCTATTGCGTACGCAACAACTTTAAAACAAAATTTAACCATAAATCTCTCCAAAAACTCTTCTCACGACACTTTATTAATATGAGAAATCCATTTATAATATTTTTACTCCATAATATAATAAATTTTTATTAACTAATGTTAAAATATAACTTTGCTAAAAATACATATTGTTAATCTATAAATTAATATAAATATTATATAATTATTATATAAAAAATATATAAATACATTAATTAAAAAATATAACAATGAAAATATTTTTGAAAGAGAGATCTTCTAGCATATGTGCTTTATATAATACTTATTCTTCAAACAATGAAGAATTAGTGAATGTATTTGTAAGGTAGTTCTTAATATGAAAAATCTCTACAATATTCTTTTATTAACTAGATATTAAATTTTAGTTTTAATAAAAATATACATTATTAACTTAGAAACTAATATAAATATAATGTAATTATTGTATAAATTTAAATAAATATATAAATTATTAATATTATACATTAATATTATATATATTATATACTAATAACCTTTAAATTTTAAAAAGGTAGTCAATCAAAGAATTGAATTAATTTTAAAAATAAGAAAATATTAAATTTTACACACGTGCTTTTAGCATGTATGCTTTTCTTCCATGTGGATAATACTTGTTAGTCGAAGAATGAAGAATTAGATAATGTATTTATAAGGTAGGTATTTAAAACCATAGAATCTGGAAGAGGTTTAGCATACTTGCTTATCTTTGTTACAGTATGTAATACTTTTCAAAAGCTTTAAGGCTTTGCACAAAACTACAGTATCATTGAATCCATATCATTTTGCTACTTTGGCAACCACCAGATATCCATGGTATGAATCCATGATATGGAATACATATTTCTTTTGAATATTTCTTATCACATACTTCTTCATTTCTTCTGATACACCATGCAGCATGAATGTAAGAAAATATGAATCGGTGTGCTTTTAGCCTGTGTGCTTGTCCCTAATCATCAGTAGGATACTTTAACTAGGTAGACTTATAATTACTTAAAGTAAAACCTTTGCAAAGGATCGTACCTAGTATTGGATATAAACAAAACACTTTGGAAAGCATATAACATATAGTCTATGTATATCTAAACTAAATACTTTGGAATGCATATTTTATATAGTCTATATACCTTAAATCTTACACCCTAAATCTTAAATCCTAAAGTTTCCTAAATCTTAGGTTATATAATCTAAGCTCTTAAACTTATATAACAGTTCTAATCCCTAAACCCTAAATCCTAAACCTTAAACCCTAACCCCTATAGCTTAAATTCTAAAACCTAATTTTCAGATCCTAAATCCTAGATTCTAGACTCTAAGCTCATGACCTTATATACTAAACCCTAAACCCTAAATCCTAAATTCTAAATCCTAAATTCTAAACCCTAAACTCTAAAACCTAAACCCTAAATCCTTAACCCTAAAATAATAATCATAAACCCTAAACCCTAAATGCTAAATCCTAAATCCTAAACCCTAGATCCTAAACTCTAAACCCTAAATCCTAAACCCTTAGCCCTGAACCCTAAACCCTAAAACCATAATCATAAACCCAAAACCCTAAACACTAAATCTTAAATCCTAAGCCCTAAATCCTCAACCCTAGATACTAAACCCTAAACCCTAAACCCTAACCCTAAAATGCAACCAAAATTTAATGATTTTTTTCAATTTGTGCAATAGGTTTGATATATCCCCCAACCTATTGCAAGTGGAATAGGTTCATGGTGCACCCAGCCTATTGCAAAAATCAAGAAATTTTCTTGATTTGTGCAACAGGTTCGATATATCCGCTAGGTTGGGGTGACTCTAACTTGTTGCTTGAGCAACAAGTTAGGGGATATATCCAACCTGTTCCACAAGTCAAGAAATTGTGCAACAGGTTGGATATATCCCCCAACCTATTGCTCAAGCAATAGGTTAGGTTGGGGGGTGCAAAATTTCTTGATTTGTGCAATAGGTTGGATATATCCCCCAACTTGCTGCTCCACAAATTGGATATATCCCCCAACTTGCTGCTAAAGCAGCAGGTTGGGGGATATATCCAACCTATTGCACAAATTAAAAAAATTCATTAAATTTTAGTTATATTTTAGGGTTAGGATTTAGGGTTAAGGATTTAGGATTTAGGGTTTAGAATTTAGAGTTTACGGTTTAGGGTTTAGGGTTCAGGATTTAGTATTTAGGAGTTTAGGATTTAGGGTTAGAGCAGCAGGTTGGGGGATATATCCAACCTATTGCACAAATTAAAAAAATTCATTAAATTTTAGTTATATTTTAGGGTTAGGATTTAGGGTTAAGGATTTAGGATTTAGGGTTTAGAATTTAGAGTTTACGGTTTAGGGTTTAGGGTTCAGGATTTAGTATTTAGGAGTTTAGGATTTAGGGTTTAGGGTTTAGAGATTAAATGTTTAAAGTTTAGGATTTACAGTGGTTAAGATGTTTTGATATTAATGGTTTAAAGCTTAGGATGTAGGGTTTAGGTTTAATGCCTTCTCTGCTAGTTTTGATATAAAAGTTATTAAGTAATAATAAGCTCAATGATTATTTATTGTGTATTTTTTTGAGTTGCTAATCTATTTTTGTACATAAAACATGTATTCACCCTAACAAAGGGTATGGATGTGGCGTTATATAAGAAGAATGAAGTGGTGGCTTTTGGACGAATTCATAGTCTTGATCCTATGAATGTATGTCATTTCCAACGTTGTGGTGAGAGAAGATGTGTAGTGATAATCATCAACATTGTAAATCCTGAAGTACATTTAAAATATCCACATGGAGACTTTGAAACATTGGGAGATATCTTACAATGTGACATATTTAATATGCAAGCACACAGAACGCTCTGGGACCAAGACGAAATTGTTCCAAAGGCATATTTTCAAGATATCAAGAAAACTTATTTTAAACAAAAAAAAGTAGAGATGTTATCTTGCTCCAGAGAAGTTTTAGCAATTGGCAACTTTAAGGGCTATGCTCAAAGTTTTCTCTGTATAGTGGAGATAATTATGTTGACTAGTGTAAGTGTCATTCAAAATGGAATGGATAGCACTTCACATCTAGATATCCATAAGACTACGTCTCATCTACAAGTTCATAGTACTTGTAAATGGGGGTTAGCTTTCTTGAAATCAAGTTTACCCAAGGCATTTACCTTCAATGTCATGGAAGACACAACATAATATTATCAAAAGAAAAGGACTATAACACAAATGGGATCCAAATTGATAAGAAGCTATAGTAGTGATCAAGAGTATCATAGTGGCATGCTCATAGGTATTGAGGACATTATAGTAACAGATGTTGATGCAGAAAAGGTTTCTTGTGTTGCAAGTGACTCAAATATATTCACGGGTATAGAAGACTTGTCTTGTATTGCAAGTGACTCGAATAGGCTCACTGGTATAGAAGACTTGTCCTGTGTTACAAGTGACTTGAACAGGCTCACTGGTATAGAAGACTTGTCCTATGTTGCAAGTGACTCGAACAAGCTCACTGGTATAGAAGACTTTTCTTGTGTTGCAAGTGACTCAAAAATGCTTACTAATATAGAAGACTTGTATTGTGGAGGTATTATGTTGAGAATAATAAGATGGGACCACAAAGAAAAATACACGCAAAGATCGATGGGATAAGTGATGCAATAACATGAATTGATGATATTAGTGACAATGATCATGATGTTACCACTCGAACGCAGGGCAAAGGGGGCAAAGAATGTGAGACTTGTCATGTTGTTCGTAATATTATTGCTAGCATGCCAGAGAATATAGATGGGAGAATCTTGAGTTATGAAGGAGAAAGAGTTCAACCACAAAATTCAAGAGGCATTGGCAACAAATTAACATCAATGAAATGTCTACCAGATTGCCATTTCCAAGATATTATAAGGCATCAAATAATTCTCAAGCCCTTACAACATTTGATTATAGAGATGAAGGTTCAAGGGAAATGGATTCGAGGTTTGATGGTCTTACAAAACACAAGATACTATTTACAAAAAGAAAGTATGTGAGTGTGAAGAGGCGAAGAATCATGGCATCAATTCCAGAACCAAAGAGACATCTAATGTTATTCGAGGAGAATATGGAAAGGATGCTTATGCGAGTTTGTTGCAAGAGACTTTGGGAAAGATGATTGTGCAGCAATACGCCTTGGTATTTGGAGTAAGACAATGCCTAATAGACATAACTATCTTCTTCAAGAGTATTCATGCATTCTTCATCAAGGCACTGATCAAGATTTGAGCACAAGACACTGTAAACCTAGATTGAAACCCATGGTTAATGGGAGACCCATTTGCAATCGAGGATATCAATGGTTAATTGACTATCACATGGCACATACTAGATCATCTGGGCAGAGGTAAAAGAAAAAGTGGTTCATACAATTCATGGAAATACCGACAAGCTTAAATGTGTGGAAGCACTATAAATGCAACTACAACATTAAAGCAAGTTCTCAAAGACCACGTATTACCACAGCCTCATCTTCAACAAACAATGCTAGATGGATGTGTCGAATGTCAAAACAACATCTTCCTTTGGGAACGACAAAGAAGGTCGTCAGACTAGAAACTGTCAATAAAACTTTATAAGACAGAAACGAGAGCATGATTTCACGGTCAACCTTGTACAAAATTTAGCATATAGATTTTTGCCATGTCAAGACACCATCAAAGCAAAGGATGTCAAAATGTAAGACATGTGATGAATTAAAAAATGCCATTTGAACATAGTAAATGTGAGCAACAATAGCGAGGAAGATATATTAAATGGCGATCAATCCATTTACGTCATGTGCAAGATGCTCGAAAGTTGTATGCTTCTTGGAGAGAGAGCTATTTCACATGTTGATAAGTCCATGTGCATCACCATTGATGGAATGGACCAGAATACAACAACTTTGCCACGATATAGACGTACCCCACTGGCATTGGAGGGCAAACGTGGACTAAAAGCACACTTGTGTGGAGTATTAGTACATGGATACCGAATCTTTTGGGATGTATGGATTGATAGTTTACATGACCATGATAGTAACCAGGTTGTTACATCAATCATGAAAGTAATAAGGAAGGTCAGAGATGCTCGCGGATGTTTACCTAACACATTCTGATAATTGTTGTCCAGAGAGAGAACAAGAATAAATATATATTTGCTTTATGCTCTATGCTGGTTAGTTTGAAAATATTTGAAGTGGAAGTTGGCTTTCTTCTTGTCAGCCATACACATGAAGACATAGATCAAATCTTCAGTGTTATCTCTGGTGAGTTGAAGTCAATGGATGTTTTGACAATGGAGGATATGTTATTTCGAATTGGAAAAAAACTTGGGGGGTCTTTCAAGGAAGAATCAGAAGTGGCTATCTTAGAGAGAATGGTAGATTGGAGAGCATTCATAGAGCCAAATTTACAAGCAG
Source organism: Dipteris shenzhenensis (assembly GCF_047967505.1). Classification (NCBI taxonomy): domain Eukaryota; kingdom Viridiplantae; phylum Streptophyta; class Polypodiopsida; order Gleicheniales; family Dipteridaceae; genus Dipteris; species Dipteris shenzhenensis. The sequence continues at coordinate 12,039,633 of NC_141614.1, read as the reverse complement.
GAGATGATGCCCTAATAGGACACACAAATCCACACTACTTTTAGTTTCACATGCATAACAATATTCCAGTGATGCAATGGAAGCACTACTCAATAGATGGAGATCATTTATGGAGTGAGTCATATGCTTCATTAATTCCATTGGAGGAAACTAGATTTGTTCTTACAAAAACAAATAACTTGACATAGATGAAATGAAAGGCTTGAAAGCCTTCATTAAACATCTTCAAAGTATGATGCAGAAATATCCTGAGCAATCAACTAAGAATTTGGAGACAATTAAATCAACTAAAGCACTTATCCAATCTTTAGAAAGACAAGAAAACTTAATGAGCATTGAATATTGTGAATCCTTTTGGCGGGAACAAGATAGGTCACCAAGTTTTCCTTTGGATATAAATATGTTAGTAGATATGGAGGAAGCAGAGGAATGCCTTTTGCCTCTAAAATATTATGGCAAGAAGGGAGGCAAACCCTTACCAGAGTTTATACCATCTAAGAGGGTCTATTTGTTGCAATTTGGGCATCTAATCCAGGTTCAAAGTTAGATGACCAAGGTGGCCCAATTTGGGTTGCAAAGGTTGCTAAGATAGAAAGGGATGACAAGGGAACTCCTATAACATTCACAGCTTTACGATATGAACCAAAGCCATTGAAAAATCTCCCGAGAAGATATACAATAAAACAACTCTATGAATGATGCTTGCAAAAGAAACGTGAATGGTTCCAAATAATGAGGGATTAACAGAGGTGGAAATTAGTAGCATTATTCATTGCTGGACATCGAGGACACAGTTTTAAAAAGAAGCATGGATACAATGTTGAAAAATGTATCACAATCCTTGATCCAAGTCGTGTCCATATTAAACATCATTTGGCAAGACTTGACCCATCAAGTGCAAATACATTACATGAATTTGATGACTCTGAACAAGATTCTGATGCATAAGATAATGTTTTGTATGCTTTTTTTCATACAAATGGTGTATCTATACACCACCAATAAGATAATGTATTGTATGCTGAGTTTGTTGAATTCAACATATATATAATGTATAGATACACCATTTTTTAAAAAAAAAGAGTTTGTTGAATTCAATATATAAGTGGTGTATAGATACACCCTTTTTTTGAAAAACAAGTTAGGAGACTACTATTATTAGTATTATAGTTATTGGATGGGGGCACCATGCACAAGTTTGGGAATTATAGCTTCATTGAGCTATATTTTTTTTATTAGAGATCACCACTTGACTTTTTAGCTTAATAAGGCCATATTTGTATATAAGTGACCCATTTAGTGCTCTAAAAAACCCAATTTTTTATCTCACCAAGTGAAGTTGAGTGGAGAGGATATGCTCCAAAAAAAAGTCCAAACTAGGAGAGAAAGTCCAAAAATTTTGAATAGTGTGTTAAAAGCAAAAGAAAACTTACCTTGCTTCTTAAACTCTACGCTTGGATCCTCTGCTGTGAGCTTTTAGTTCCACAAGGTTGTGAATCTTTCTATTTCTGAGTCTATCTCCTAAGGGTGTGGTTTTTGTTCTGGATTTCCTCAACATCTCCTTTGTCTTGCTCTTTCAATTTAGAGCTTTTTGCTATCTGTTGCAATTTTATTCCCATCTCTTGTTGGTATTGGCCTTTGTAAATTCCACAATAGTAGCAAATGAGTTTCTACATATCCAAGTAGGCCCTTATTGCCATCACCCACAAACTTCAGTAGTAGTCTTGTCAGATTGAAAAATGGAGAAGTAGAGTATTTGATTGGACATTTTGGGTAAATGTCTCAATCACATCATAAATCGATATGTTGTAAGCCTTCTATCCTCATGTTCTATCTTTGCATTGCACCTAATTGTGGACCCTTCTATTGTTTTTTCACAGGCGCATACTCTTCTTCTAAATCAATATGGAGATGATAAAGTCTCTTCTTGCTAGATTGTTCTTTAGTGGCGTGGTCGCATGTTGCCATTTTTTTTAGCAACATTGTCCATTGCTTCACGCCGAGTTCACGCCCTCATCAATGTTGTATAAAACAAAGTGTTAGCAATGGACTTACCGTGACAAACCCATGTTAATCTTTCACAGGGATGTTTAAAAATTCGTAACTAAAGGTTAGTTATAAGTTTTAGACCACAAAATCTTGCAGGCTCAATGTTTGTATTTCATGCGAACGTTTAGAAATATGAAAAACAAAGAATCTTAAACATTAATTATGGGATCCCGATATGGAGACTACTGCCAGCATGAGTAAGGACTAGGTGAAACCCACTTTAAAGAGAAAATATGTTAGAAGCATTTAATGCCAGATCATTTTTGTAGATTTTGGAGCAAACAAAAATGAGGAAATTGTGAATTTCTTATAGAGCCCCAAAATGAGTTCCCTTTTTTCCTAATGTGGTAAAGTATGAGAGAGATAATGTGCTCGTTCAACTCATACCTTTTCTTGTTGCATTGGCAAACTCATGAGACTTTAGAGAAGCAATTGATGCATATGAAGAGGAGGAAGATGATAACAATCAGTGCAATCATGTGTGTCATATCCCACTGGTAAGAGCCATGGTACCCTACTTATATTTAAGTTCCGTGTCTACACATTCTCATGCCTTAAATTTGGTTTGGATTCTTGGAAGGTCAAGTTATCGCATCGTAAAGTTGGGGTCTTTGTAGTTTGAATTTGCTCATATCTAAAGATGTTAAACCTACTTTAGTACGCTGGCAATGATTTTCAAGTGTAAATTCCATGCTAACTTAGGAAGAATGTGTGCTAGAGTTAACGTGTTATAATTAATATTTTATAAAGGTATTTTAATATGCCTTTTATTTTGAATGTAATGTTCCAATTTTGCAGAAAGTCAAGAGATCTACATGAAGATATTGATTTTTTGAGTTTTGGTATGGATATGATTATTTATAGTAAGGTAATATGTCAACATCTTATCCATTTGTGAGACTTATTCTTGATGCTAATATTCTCAGTGCTAATATTCTCAATCTCGATGCCTAGGGAAGGGCCCTTTTCCTCAGATTATAACTCTTTGGAAAGGAAACACATTGCCTCCCCATCTACACTATGTGTGGTTATAATGATTATATTATGTATTACAATATAAATATTTTTAACTATGTGTGGTTATAATAATTATAGGATGTACAATAATTATATTATGTATTACAATATAAATATTCTTAACTACTCGTTCATTAAAAAGTGCCTATTTTCAATGTAAATTCCTATAACATTCCGCTCTTTTGATTCATTTTATCAATGCAAGGGAGCAAACAAGTTGGATGCAAGATCAAAGAATGATAACACCTTTATTCATATGGTTGTAATCCATGTAACAATATTATATAGAATGCAACAAGGATGAATTGTGAGGTCTTGTGAGCATTTTCTTATTCATGTATTTGTTGGGCTTCAAAATCAAATCTTTGGACATCACCAATTTAGTAATATGTCACCACCCTTGACATTTGTAGTGAGGAGCAGGTCTTAATAGACTCTCTATCATGATTCTTGTCCATATTTTTAGGCAAGAAGCATAGTGCCATCAATTGAAAACTCAAGTTTTGGTTGAGCCATGTGTTGGTCTATTTTCTGACTCTTCACCATGTGTCTTTCTATATTTAGATTGATCCATGTAAATAAGGAGGTTGTGTGCTTTTTCCAAGTTTTCATCATTACACTTTGCCATACATGTGATCATTCTCTAGGCTAAGAAGTCTCCCTTCTTCATTCAGTTTCATTTCTTTATAGAGCACATTTTGTTTTCTAGGTTGCTAGTTAGTTTTTTTTCTTTAATTGAATCCATTGAAAAGATTTACATGTAAATAGTTGTAGAGCACATTCCATTGTGTGGGTTGCTAGTTCGTTTTGTTTCTTTAATTGAATCCATTGAAAATCTTTCCATGTAAATAGTTGTAGAGAACTTTCTATACTATGGGTTGCTCTTTAGTTTAGTTTTTTCACTTAAATCTATTCAAAAACTTTACATGTAAATAGACAAGTCGCAATTCATAGATTCCATCGACGAAACAAACCACTGCTCTTATGTACGTAGAGGCTATGGCGATGGATATGCTAGTTTCTTGAGTACTAGAGCTTTGCTATAATAGCATTCTATAATTGGGGATTCAATATTTTTGTTAAGTAGCATCTCTCCGAAAGCCATAGCCATAGGTCACAAAAAGTTTCTAGAAGTCCACACATTGGAGCACTTGACATGGATGTATCTCCTTTTTGAGGCATTAAATCTAGCTTGTGTCTTGGGCTCAACGACATTGTCAGTATTATCAAAATCAGATGTTTGTATGTTTTGGGTAGCTATATATAGTATATGTACTTTCTTCTCATGATTGTCTACACAATGTGTTTTTCCTATGAGGTGGTAGTGACAAAAATGGAGGAGTGATGCAAGAATTTGAAAGGAGCAAGAGGGAGGGGCAAGGGAAATTCAAGGAAAGGTTGGAAAATATTGAGGTCAAGGGGATGGCTTGCAAGAGGCAAGAGGATGCAGAAGAAGCAGAACATTTTCATACACCTTAGCCATCAATGAACCCATATTTTCTAGCTCAATCTCCATCCGAAAAGGCATACTTCATTCTAGGCACCCATTTTAGCTCCAGTTTCTACTTTCCCATTCACAATAAAATCCATAAATCAAGAAGTCTTTGTCGTTAGCCAAGTTCTTTTTGCAAGATCATTTAACACAAGGATAGTTCTTTAGTTTCTTATATCAAAAGAAGAAGAATATAAGAGAAAGCGCAAGGAGATTCGCCCAAAAAATATAGTCAAGTGTGTAAATCATGGCGTCTTGTATCAAATTCTTCCATTCAGGTCTACTAAAACATTCTACAATGTGAAACGGTGATAAACAACCTAGTTACTCCATCTTAACCTTGTCAAATTCTAGTAGTTTTGCTTAAAAAAACCCCCAGAAAAGACGGTTGTCGAGCAACAAGACATTGAGGAGATTGTTTTAGAAGCATTTCAAAAGTGTATAATTGGACGAGTGCATAGCAAGCAATTTGCAAACATATTAAAGTATGTGTTTTTTTCATCTAGTTCCATTGTTGCTGTTGTAGGTGTTTGTCATTCATCATTTTAGCCCAACACACAACTATGGAAATTGTTAATCACAATTGAGGGGTGCCACTTTGTAAATAGGTTTTTCGCTTGTTGTATGCTTGCGTGTAGGGACTTAGCCTTGCACATAGTCAAATATTTTTTATTTTGGTATCTATGAGCACCCTTTTATCAGAAGGATCTACTCTGATGTAAAAAAATATTTGAGCTTATGAATGGTTTTTTGCAGGGATTCAGTGGAAAATGATGAGCCCAAGGTGTGGGTACACCAGACACTCCATAGCACGGTATCCAGTGTGTGTTCTGTTGATGACGAGATGGCATGTGTTCTTCATGGTTGTCCTGGGTCATATGTATATGGTGGCATGAGTATTTTTTGTATTGTGGGTGTCATGTAAATCTTTCATATGTCAGGATTTGGTTTATTATGTGGATAGTCTATGAGCAACTAAGCATTAAATGTTGGTGGTATGAATGTGTGAGCCTTGTGGGGGTTAAAGGTCACTGTGCCTTTACCCCAGTTATGTATAATACTCAAACACATATATAAATGAATGAAAAAGAAGATTAGGGTGGTTCTGCACCCACCAAAAGTTGTGTGGCTCTCTGTTTCTCTCTCTCTCCTTGTTCCGTTCTTGCTTCCATTGAGAGCACTCTCAAATGATATCAGAGCCCGGGTGATCTAGCTGAGCGTGCGTGAATGCTTGAAGCTCAGCAGCTCTGTGGGAGGAAGGAGAAGCTCTGTGGGAACCTTTGTGGGTGACTTTACTTGCATCCGAGTGTGCAGAGACCTTGGAGGAACCTTTGGAAAAGTCACTTTGGCTTTACGAAGTGGTTTTGAGAGCCTGTTAAGAGTTTTCAAAGAAAAACTCGTTTTTTGAGATTTTCCCTGTTCCGTTCGATGACAGAGACTCCGTATTGACTTGTAGAAGCAACTATTGCTTGCTTTTGGTGTCCACATTACTTCAGGAGCTTGGAAACACCTTCATTCTTGAATCTGGGATCATTCCATTGGATTTCTGACTCACTGTGTCAGTTTCTGCGTTTTTTGCCCGGGTGTTGGAACTCAAGTTTGGAGCAACCATTTGCAGATCTGTCAGTTCCGGTGGACTCAGGAGGTCCTAAAACTTCTATGTTGCTCATCATTCGCACTCCGATTGAGTTTACAAATAGCTCTGTTTCCAAAAACATTTTTCAGTCCGTGTGTTGGACCCAGTGATTGAGACCACGGTTTCCAAAACCGTCTGTCCCATTGCATTCCGGACGCCCAAAAACCCCTACCTGTCAGTTCTTACGCAATTCGGTGGAGGATTTTCAGAGTTATAGATCTCTGTGTATTCGATTTCGTCTCTCTGTTACATGCATTTTTCATTCTAAGGTTTTGAAACCTTAGATTTATGCCACATGGCAGTGGATAAGTGTTGACTCCCATTTCTCACTCATCGGTTGAGATTTTGGAGTTCTGGCAGAAGAGAGATATTTGCAGATTTTCTTGCTGAGTCCGATTATGCAATGGCGCCCATGTTTTGAGGCATCTCAGGTTCTATTTTCAGTAGCGGTCATTATCATGGGACCATGATTTATTGAGCATACCTTATGCAGATCACTCTGGTTGTAGTTTGAGTAGTGTGCGCTGATTCGTGATATGCATTGGGTTGTAGTGGATGATTTATAGGCCATTTGGATGCATTGCGGTCCTTATTGGATGCACTGATAGGCCCAAATTGCCTTGTGGGATGCTATTTTTATGGACGCTTTGTACATGGATGCTATTTTATGTTGAGGGATAGCTTTGACACATTGCAAGGTGATGCACTAATAGTGCTATGCTCTCTTGGATGAGATATTATTAATGCATATGCCAATGGACGGTGTTTATGCTTGAGTCATTTGGCACTTATTGGCATTTTGGATTGCCATTGCAGTTGGCATTTTCTTTTGGGCCAGATTTACTCATATGGATGCATAGTATATGCACATGAGTCAGATGCATCTTTTGATGCTTTGAGCTTTGAGTTTTGGTGATATTTCACTCTATTGTGGCATACACATTTGGGTGCACCTGGTATTTGGTGTCATTCTCTCTTGAGGCACTAGCATTTGGGATTTTGCTTTATTTGCATCATGGCATCCTCTTCCATGTCTGAAAAGGAGTTTTTCAGCATTAAAAAGTTTGATGGGACAAACTTTTCTTTGTGGAAAGAACAAATAAGGGATGTGCTTATTCAAAAGAAGCAGATTAAACCCTTGGCAGGGATTGAAGCTAAGCCTGCAAATATGGCTGAGGATGATTGGAATGAGTTGGATGCATTAGCAAAGTCTACTATTAGACTTCATCTTGCAGAGTCAGTTTATTTCACAGTAGTGAATGAGCAGACTACGGAAGATTTGTGGAAGAAACTGTGTGCCATTTATGAGAAGGAAACTGCCTCTAATAAAGTTTACCTCATGTAGAGGTTGTTTGAGCTGCAGATGAAGGAAGGGGTCTCCATTGCTTCTCACTTGAATGAATTCAATATTATTTTCAGCCAGCTTTAGGCTCAGAAAATGAATTTTGATGCAAAGAATAAGGCAATATTTCTCTTATGTTCATTGCCATCCTCATGGGATACCTTCCGTACAGCTGTCAGTAACTCTACATCTAGTGGAGTACTGAAATTTGATGATGTTGTGGGTAGCTTGTTGGCCGAGGAGATTAGACGGAAGTCTATGGATGGCAACAAGCAGGATGCAGCCTTAAATGTGTAAAGGGGCAGATCACAGTTCAGGGGGAAGTCCCAAGAAAGAGGGAAGTCACGTAGCAAATCCAGGGCACGGAACATTGAGTGTTTGGCAAGAAGGGCCATATGAAAAAGGATTGCTACAAGTTGAAAAGAGAGCAAAACGATAAGAAAAAGAATGCAAATTGGGGTGCAAATCAAAAGAAAGAGAGTCCAAGGGAGGACAAAGGAACAGTGAAGATCGAGGAGATCAATGCAGTCACACATGATAGTGACAATGACGTTCTCTTCATGTCTAGTTTATCTGCAGAGTTGCTTACCACTTCAGATGATGCATATTCCCAGGATTGGATTTTGGATTCTGGTGCTTCATTCCATGTTACTCCCCATAGGGAATGGTTCTCCACTTATGATAGTGGAAAGACAGGTTGTGTGCATCTTGGAAATGACTATGCATGTGACATAGTGGGAGTAGGTAACATAAAGTTTTCTTTTGCAAATGGGTCTGCATTTGTTTTGAAACATGTGAGACATGTGCCTAAGCTAACCAAGAGTCTTATCTCAGTGGGTCAGCTAGATGATGCTGGTTTTCACACCACTTTTGGCTTTCAGAGTTGGAAAATTCAGAAGGGCTCTATGCTTTTGGCCAGGGGTGCCAAGTGTGGGACTTTGTATCCCTTACATGTATCAGGGGTATTTGATCATGTTGTTGCAATAACTGAGCAACCAAGCACTTCTTTGTGGCATCGCAGGTTAGGGCACATGAGCCAGAATGGAATGAAACTCTTATGCCGTTTGGGTTATGTACCGCATTTGAGTTTCTCTGATTTTGAATTTTGTGAGCACTGTCTCTATGGGAAGCAGACTAAATCAGCCCATAAAAGAAGGGGAAAGAAAGAGTTTGAAAAGCTTGATTTGGTGCATTCAGACGTATGTGGTCCCATGCCTATACGGTCATTAGGCAGGGCTGAATACTATGTGACATTCATTGATGGTGCAACTAGGAAAGTGTGGGCTTATGCTATAGCTCGGAAGAGTGATGTGTTCCAGGTATTTCAGAAATGGCTGGCCTTGGTTGAGCATTAGTCAGGTAGAACGCTTAAATGCCTACGGACTGACAATGGTGGAGAGTATCTCTCTCATGACTTTCAGTATTTTTGTGATACACGTGGGATTAAGAGGGAGCTCACATCCCCTCATACTCTAGAGCAAAATCCAGTTGCAGAAAAGATGAATCGTATCATTCAAGAAAGGTTGCAATGCATGCTTTCCAATGCAAGTCTTTCTGGTGGTTTTTGGTTTGAGGCAATGAAGACTACAGTGCATGTGATCAATAGATCACCTAGTAAGAGTTTGGATGGTGGTATTCCTGAAGAGGCATGGAGTGGCAAGAATCCCTCTTACTCTCATTTGCGTATATTTGGGTGTGAGGCATATGCACATGTGCCAAAAGAGCTTCGAAAGAAGCTAGATCCTAAGTCTAGGAAATGCATCTTTTTGGGTTATGGTGAAAGTGGAGAGATGGGCTATCGTCTCTGGGATCCAGAAGCAAAGAAGATCATATGCAGCCATGATGTGGTCTTCAATGAGAAGAAGATGCATAAGGCACCCATGAGGGATGTGGAAATGAGGAGAATCACTTTCCAGGATGTGAATCCACGTGCATATGTTGATAGACAACAAACTGTCCATGCACCAAATGTGCAAGAAATGGTACCACCAAGTACTCCCACAGGTATACAATCAAGGGTAGATGATGGATCATCTGTTGGTGGAAATGATGAGCCAAATGTGGCTGATATGCAGGTGGGACAGCAAGCTGAAATGCCCTTGAGAAGATCTTCTAGAGTGTCTAGACCGCCTGATAAGTTTATTCCAGGGGTAGACTATGTGATGCTTACTAATTGCGAGGAGCCTTCTTGCTACAAAGAGGCTATGATGCATGAGGATCAACGCAAGTGGGAGTATGCTATGCAATCAGAGATAAGTTCACTTATGAAGAATAAGACTTGGGACTTGGTTTCTTTGCCACATGGAAAGAAAGCATTGCCATGTAAATGGGTCTACAAGATGAAGGTCACAGGTGATGATGTGCCTAGGTACAAGGCCCGTTTGGTCGCTAAAGGGTTCAAGCAAGAGGAGGGTGTGGACTTTGATGAGATATTCTCTCTGGTTGTGAAGATGACCACACTTAGATGCATGCTTGGACTAGTGGCAGCAGAGGATATGGAGCTTATGCAGATGGATGTCAAGACAGTTTTCTTGCATGGGGATTTGCATGAGGAAATTTACATGGTGCAGCCGGAAGGCTTTGAAGAAAAGGGCAAAGAGCATTTAGTTTGCAAGCTGAAGAAGAATCTCTATGGTCTTAAGCAAGCACCTAGAGAATGGTATCAGAAGTTTGATGCTTTCATTCGGTCCCAGGGTTTTTAGAAGGAGTGAAATTGATCACTGCCTCTACACTAAAAGGGCTAAGGATAATAGCTTGATAATCTTGGCACTATATGTGGATGATATGCTATTGGCTAGCAAGAATACTTATGAGCTAGATGCATTAAAGGCCAAGTTGCATGAGGCCTTTGATATGAAGGATTTGGGATTTGCAGGTCATATTCTTGGTATGTGCATCACGTGTGATCAGAGTAGGAAACTCCTTTGGCTTTCACAAAAAGAGTATGTTACAAAAGTATTGCAACGTTTCAATATGGAGGGGGGGAAGACAGTGAGTACTCCATTGCGTCCATATGTGGAACTGAGTCATACAAATAGTCCCAAATCAGATGAGGAAAGGGCCATGATGGCCAAGGTTCCTTATGCATCAGCAGTTGGGAGTCTTATGTATGCTATGATAGCTACTAGACCAGACATTGCATTTGTAGTGGGAGTTGTTAGCCGGTATATGGCTAATCCAAGAAACAGGCATTGGGAGGCAGTTAAGTGCATCATGAGGTACATGAAGGGTACCAAGGAGATGTGCATCTGCTTTGGTAGAGGAGACATGCGTGTACTTGGGTACACAGATTCAGACTATGCAGGGCATGTGAATAGTAGGAGATCCACTTCTGGTTATGTGTTCACCTTTGCAGGTGGTGCAGTGTCGTGGATGTCTCGTGCACAGAAGTGCATTGCTTTGTCTACCACAGAGGCTGAGTATGTTGCAGCCACAGAGGGTTGCAAGGAGGCTATATGGCTTGATCGGCTAGTGGGAGATTTGGGGATTCATACAGGTGTACCGACATTGCATAGTGATTCCATGAGTGCTATTCAGCTAGCACGGAATCCGGTCTTTCATGCAAAGAACAAACACATTGAGGTCAGGTACCATTTCATCAGGGAGGTACTTGAGGACAAGCGCATAAAGCTTGTCAAGGTTCATACAGATGATAACCCTGCAGATATGCTGACGAAGAGTCTACCTAGTCAGCGGTTTGAGTATTGTCGTGTATTGATGGGCATTGGATAGTATGCTCACTGGTTGTTCTCCCTTAAAGGCACATTGTCCTTTAAGTGGGAGGTTGTGGGGGTTAAAGGTCACTGTGCCTTTACCCCAGTTATGTATAATACTCAAACACATATATAAATGAATGAAAAAGAAGATTAGGGTGGTTCTGCACCCACCAAAACTTGTGTGGCTCTCTGTTTCTCTCTCTCTCCTTGTTCCGTTCTTGCTTCCATTGAGAGCACTCTCAAGCCTAAGGTCTTTGGAGAAGCAGCTGCTAGGGTCACCTCTTCTATAAGATGTCATTGCAACTGCTTGAGGTTGTGGTCGTAGAGCTTGTTGAAGGAGCCAAGGGCTGTGCGGGTTATCTGTTGAGAGGCTGCTACGGAGATCAAGCGCTAGAGATGTGAGGAGGCACATTGCTACTTTAGGAGTCATGAGCAGCATGTGGAAGGAGAGTAGCATTAGAGGCTAGCTACTAGTGATTACTTGTGGCTGTCTTCTCAGCATCCATTGTGTGGAGCTATCATTAAGCATGACGGTCTGCCAAGGCTGCTAGAAATTTGGGCATGAGTCAAAGGAAGCCTTGAGGACATGGTGCTCTATTGCATGGCATCTATTGAGAGCGTGGGAGCCATCTGCTCCTATTCATTGTGGAGAAGCCGCTACTGAGGTTCTTTACAAGGCTGGAAGGGAGTCTTATAGAGGTCTCCTATCGATGGAGCCTTGTGTGCCTTAGCTGTTCAAGTGCTTGAGCCACCGAGAGCTGCTATATCATTGTTGAGGAGCATGCTTGGAACGTTGATAGGTAGCAAAAAGGCAGTCAAAAGGCTAGAGGCTGGTCGTGTGTGTTGGTTGGGTAGAGGAGCCACTTGTTGTGTGGCTAGCAGCAATCAAGGAAGGATGCTTGTTCAGAATGCTAGCTACAGTACCAAATTTGCATGCATGTTAGATCAACTACAAAAGATGCCGCTTTCTGTAATATGGCACAAGAGATATGGACATGTCAATTTCAAAAGCTTCACATAGCTTAGAAATAAGAATATGGCAATTGGAATTCTAAAACTATAATTTCTTGGAAAAGTTTGTGAAGTATGATGCCTCGGTAAGCAAAAGCAAACCAAATTTGGTAGAAGAATCTCCTGAGCTAGAGGTATTCTTGATTTGATACATACAAATGTATGGGGTTATGCCCAGACCTACAGCATCAATTCACTTTACTACTTGACTTTCATCGACGACAACAACATATATTGTTAGGTCTACTTTCTAAAAGAGAAATCTAAAATCTTTTCCAGATTTCAAGAATTCAATGCCAAAGTCATGAGATCAAACAAAGGAGGTGAATACATGTCTTCAACATTTATGAACTTTTGTAGAAGTAACGGCATTCGATGACAATTCACATGTGCATCCGCAAAATGCAAGAGCTAAAAGGAAGAAAGATTAGCATAGATTAGTTTATCCTTAGAGGAGAGAACCCAAAAAAAGTGAATTAAAGCCATGCTCAAAATTTTCGAACTAGTTCCTAATTAAAGTCATTCCATTCGTTCACATGTGGTTTCACACTCACAACAACCCTACCATTTAAGCAACGATCAAGGTTTTAAAACTTTCAAGATGATTGGAAGTTGTATCAGTGGATAGAATAGATTACAGTTACATCAGTTATGGGAGTGGATAGAGTAGATTATATTTATACCACTTGTGGGAGTTGATAGAGCATATTGCACTTATATCAGACAGACTTCAAATTTGTATTCAATTGTACTTTATTTCATTTTACACTATCCCATGAGTTCATTGTAAATACCTTTTTTTTCACATTTATGCATGTATCTAAGCCTTGTAAAGCATTTTGGCTATTCCCAACGCATGAAATTGACACTTATACCATTGGGGAGAATGAAAACGTGAGGTGAATCAATGGGACTCATTGTACTTTTGATTTATCAAAGTAATTATAGTTTTCATGCAAAATTATTATATGATTTGTACCTAAAATTTTTGTTATGCTTTAATATAGGATGGATCTTGAGGCTACATCATTTGTCAATGGTATGACACTGAAATACAATGGAATAGTTTATGCCCTGAAGAACTTCACAAACTTGACCGTTGTTGACACCACAAAGAAAGCATGGTCCTTGGTACTGAGCAAAGGAAATCTCATTCGAGTGATGACAAAGAGAGAGTTGGAGAAAGATGAGTAGGCATCAGATGTATCTTTCTCAAAGAGCAATTTGATTCAAGGGGGCACCTTACTAGGAATAAAAATTGAAAAAGACAGCAATACAATGATGATTTACACAAAGTCAAGAATGAGCAATAGATTGTTTCTTCTTTCAAAGAAAAAAGCAGTGCACTTGGTGATGCCACCTCCAAAAGCACCTAGATTTCTTGAATTAGTTCCTGCAATGGAGATCCTCCAACATATGTGGGAGGAATTTCCCATTGAGGAAGCAAGAAAAATGCAATCAAATATAATCCTTGAATACTTTCAGGGTGCCATTGAACAAGGTTCAAATTCATTAGAGGGACCTAAAGTACAAGGATCATCACATGAGACACCTAAGTTGCAAGAATCCACACATGAGAAAGAAAGGGATGAGACACGCCATGTAGACTTGGTTCAGGGTAATACAAATGAGAGTGAAACTGAGACAGAACATGTAGCGTTGGATGAGGGTCTTGTACACATGGATGCTTACAAGGGATTTACATCTGAGATAGGAATTGAATTGGCTAAGACACAACATGCATTAGATGAGATGGGACATGCACATGCATCTCTCGTTCATGGTATGACTCACTTAGATGGTGTAATGCATGAAGTTTATGGGATAATAGAACAAGTGCAGCCCTTGAATATACTTGAAGTGGAGGCAATAGAAGAAGAAGTAGGGTGATCTAGAGCGGTTCAGATAGAGCCCCTAAAAAATAAACCCTGACGTCAAATGCAAAAGGTGAGTACTTCACAAACTATAGTTCCAAGTCCTATGATAGCTACAAGTACTCGAAAAAGAGGTTGTTCATCTACAAAGAAAGGGCGAAGAGAGAAGAGGAAGAACATGAAGAGGATGCAAAAAGTCTTGAAATGGAGTCAAATTCAGTAGTAGAAATGTTATCAAAATGAAGAATCTAAATCTTCGCTTGAATTACAGCGATAGATGAGAATTCAGGACTCACGTTGTACATGCTTTAACGATGGTCAAAGCAAGCATCGTCACCAACAACAGGACCTTAGATACAGACTATACTAAAATGAATTTTTAGGCTTTGCTTAATGGGAAAAAACTAGTTGTTTCTAATTTGGTAATCCGTCCAAGGGCATATTGGCCAATGCCATGTTATGAGAAGTAAGTATCATCTCAACCTTTCTTTTACTCTTTTATTTATAATATTGTGTCAATTAATACTTAATATTGTGTCAATAAATCTTTTTTTCTTTATTGGTGATGTAGCTCACATTGGAGACAAATAGTATGGGATCTTGATGACAACCATTGTTGGTTTGTCAATTCATTTAGAGGCTTTCATGGGGTGTTCAACTAAGTGTTCTTTATCATATTATTATGAACAGACCTCTTACTATTTACTACACAAATTCACTTTGTCATATGTCATGATGGACAGGTCTACAAACAAGTTAGTATCTGTCATTAGAAAAATCAAAGCAGCATCAAGACCAACCAAATTTCCAGACATGTATCGCAATGGAGCAGAAAGATGGTTTTAGTAGTGGGTGGAGAGTTGCCTACAGCTTCATGTTGTTCCTCAATGAAAATTTTGAACATGTCTCAATAGAAGCATATACAAAGCTCGAGCTACAAGATTTTATGGGGCTAATACTGTTCACGACCTAAGTGCTACTATTGGGAAACAACTTGATGTCAATGAAGAACCCGAGGGAGCCAAAGAAAAACAAGAGACAATTTAGTCTTCTTGTGCATCACAGCCTCAAGCAGAGAATGAGTCTATAGCAAAATCATTACAATCTTCACTTGAATTAGAGACTCAATGCATTCTTTCTACACACAAGAAGTAGAGACTGAATGTGCATCTACAACATTGCATCTTGTGAAGGAGGAAGAGATTGAGTGTTATAGATTGCACTAGAAGTAGAAACTCAGTGTACACCATCTACACAAGAAGTAGAGACTCAATGTACTCTTAGAGCATCACAGCCTCAAGAGGATTCATCAGACTCTATTCCATTGTAAAGCATATAGAAAGAAACATGAGTCCTTGAATATTTTTACCTTGTTTGTGTTGACTAATGATAGTGTTTTTTTTACTTATGTTAAATGTTACAATACAATAGGATATTTACTTGATGATATTTATTCAAGTTGTACTATTATTTGATTATATGTGAATACATAAAGGGAAGTCTCTCATGGATACATAAGGGACATTTATCATGGATACACTTGATGAGAATTTGTGACTCAAAACAATAAGATTACTCAAATCATGCTATAGGGTGAAAGTTTATAACATTATAGAGTCATAAGAGCCACACTGCATGAGAATTTGCTACTCAAAAATAAATTGTATTAGCAATTCTAATATGATATCCTCAGACCTACTAGGCTTGTTGCAGAGAACACAAAATAAGATTAACGACTATTACAAGCCACACAAGCCGAGACCACACTAGAAGATCTCATCATTAGTATCTCTTATCTTCTCAGCAACCCAATCTTCCATAGACTCCATGTCCATATCCTCAACATGATTACAATGAAGGAAGAAATTCAAGCAGTCACAGATTGTTTCTTTATAATCTGTTTGGGAGGCCCTTATTGTTCTTTCAGCATCTACATCAAATCGGCCATACTGAGTGCTCCGATAACGTAGGTTGCTTAAGAAGTCTATGAGATCTTGTCGTGATTTTATAATGCATTGTAAAAGTCTTTCACTCTCTGCTATCTTTTGAGTGTCCTCCCTCTCTACCTGCCTCTATGCATCGAATTCCTCTCTCTCCATCCATGTCAGTGGAGAGTCTTGTCAAATTCATGCGTCTCTCCTTGCTCCTTTTTCAGCAATCCATTCTTTGAGGTCATTGATTCCAGACTCCATGTTTGCGACGATGCTAAATTAAGAGTGATGAAAGAAGAATGTGCTTGTAGAAGGACTAGGATGGACGAAAGAAGGGAGTGTGATAATAATATTATTCTTTTCTTCAATCACTTTATTTCATAGATTTAAATGTATTCAAAATATATCATCTCATATCTCTCTCACATTACGGTCTTGCATCTTTTACTTCACTCAATTGATAACTCACCTCTCTAAATTTATTTAGTTAGTTTCACTTTATTCGAAGTCTAACTTATTATATACAATAAATATCTCATGATGAGAATCTAATAATTATATCATTCTTGTGTTCCATCACTTTATTTTATAGATTTCAATGTACTCAAAATCTATCGTCTCACATGTCTCGCATTACGGTCTTGCATCTATAAGTCTAACTTATTATATAAAATAAAAATCTCATGATGAGAATCTAATAATTATATCATTCTTGTGTTCCATCACTTTATTTTATAGATTTCAATGTACTCAAAATCTACCATCTCACATGTCTCACATTACAATCTTGCATTTGTTACTTCACACAATCTAGTAGTCTAGCATTCTCCAACCATCATCTTAGCGACATCTCAACCTCTCCCAATTCTTTATTCTAAATCTTTTATCTCATGTTATGAGTCTACAGTTCTATAAATCCCTCTCTAGTCGTTCGTCCTCTACATCTGTCGCCCGCAGCTTTATAGCCAAACACTTCTTCCACTTTGCTCTCATTACCTTCCTCCTCTCCTCAAGCTTACTCCTTCCATCTTGCTAGCAGCCTTACAGCAAAACACTTCTTCCACTTTGCTCTCTTTACTTCCTCCTCTCCTCAAGCTTACTCCTTCCATCTTGCCCGCAACCTTACAACAAAACACTTCTTCCACTTTGCTCTCATTACCTTCCTCCTCTCCTCAAGCTTACTCCTTCCATCTTGCCCACAGCCTTACTTTGGAACTCGAGTCTACTCCCATTATCATTCTTGCACTCATCTCATAGACTTACTCTCAAACTCTTCTTCCATCTCGCCTTACTCCCTCACTATCTCTTGTTCCTATGGTCCATATTCCTGTAGCTTAAAGCTCCATGGATCTTTTTAAAGTCATCGATTCCGTGGAGCACACCATTAGCACCAACAATCAATGGATCTCCAAGAACGAGGCAAAGAGGGAGCAGAGAAAGAGACAGCAAGCTCCATTAACCTAGGACAAAAAGGACAAGTTTGCTACTCTAAAGCGCCTAGAGAAGGAGGACAGAGGAAAAATAAGTAGGTCTACTAGCAAAATAGATAGATTACATTCATATAGGAGAGAGCTAATAGACTTTCTAAGTGAGGTTACTTCGTGTGTGGCTCATTATTGGAGATTTCCACCCCAAAAAGTGCAAGCCATATGGAATCAAGAAAGTACTATACAGGAGAATATTTATAATTCCTTAGTTCTCTTCTATAGTTTTAACTACATTGATGATGATGAGATGAAATCAGCCCTTGAATGGGTTGAATCTAGGATATCAAGAGAAAATATTAATGCCTTCCAGTGAGAGGCTTATTGTAACTTTTAATGTTTGTTAACACCTTTATAAATATTGTGAGAGTTTCCTTAATACTGTAACTTTTGAAGGTGTTTGTTAAGACTATTATAAATATTAAGAGAGTTTACAACTGTTGAATTTTATTTTTTGGTGTAACTTATCTGTGTCATGTTAAATTTTATAATCTCCTTTTAAAATCTCTAAATAATTGCTTGTTTTTATGTTTTCATTGTGCTTTGAAGATTGGGTTTTTTCTTAAATTTATCCAGAAACTAGTCCAAAAGTATATGTAAAAATGAATTTGTACATTGACAAGTCCAAAATTAATGAAATAAATGTTTTGAATTGATGGAAGGATCTCCTCCACTCTTTCCTCCACTATGTTCACAAGTAGATCCTAAATGATCTCTACCCTAAATGTATGTAGATCTAGGTTAGTATACAATGACAATGGGGAATACTACAAGGAAAGTAGTAGTTAATATGCTATTGTGAATAGGTAAGTCATAAAGAAACCTACTAGCTAATATCCTTTGGATTTTTCTTTGATAGTGCATTCATCTCCATCAAATATGATCAATAGTTGTGTTATGTCGCTTGACCAACAGACAAGAGGTTCTTGCTGAGCTTTGAAACATAGAGTACATCGTTCACCAATCCTTTCATACTAGTGAAATTGTTCATAGGGATAATGCCTTTCCCTTGAACTAGATTCGGTGTGTTATCTATAGTGTAGAGAATGCTCTTCTATCGTTATAATGGTTTCATCTCTATGAACCATTTCCTGATGCTTTGTCATATGAGATGATGCGCCGCTATCGATGTACCAAGGATCTTGATCTGGTTGATTGACTTGATGACTAAATTCCCCTTTCAAATTGCAACCAATGTTAACATACACTATTTTAATCTTCTGCATATCCTCACTTACAAGAACATGTTCTCAGGTTCATTAGGATAATGACTGTGACTTGAATGTCGACTGTGATGATTTCCTCTTCCTCAAAAATTCCCTTGATTGCTGTTGGATTGACCGCCTTGGTCGTATTACTTCTTGTGGCAATCTCTTTCATAGTGTCCAAACTTATGACAGTAGTTGCACTGAATGTTTGACACATTGGTGGATGCATTCCCTCACCCTTGGAATCTTCCTTGATTGGAATGATTTCCTCTTGGATTCTGATGCTGATGTTACTGAGGATGATGCTGCTATTGATTCTGACTTTGATGCTGACTTTGTTGTTGATGATGACCACTTTTTTGGAATGATCTACCTCTACCTCTAGATGTGCCTCTACTTCTATCTGAAGCTGTGAATGCTTGATCATTAGAATGACCTCTACATGCATGAATGGCTTGAGTCCTGAGTTCTTCACCATGTAAAACTAATTGGTGTTCTTTCAACGTTGGAATTTGCCATTGAATGGCAATTCTATAGACTAGATTCTGATATCCCTCTCCTAGTCCATTCAGGATGACTTGAACCATTTTTGTTGGATTCATGGTCTCTCCTACCATGCTGCATGTTGATTGTTGTAATCCTTGATCCTGAGTACGTAAGCGTGACCGGTTTCACCGCTATTGTAGAAACTCTAGTTGATTTGGTTTGTCAATGTGAGAATCTTGGAAGTGTTCTTAGATCCTAAAGAGCTACAAACATATCCCATGCTTCTTTTGATGTCTTAATTATGTTGAGTTGTCCTAGCATAAAATCTTGCACATTCTGCTTGATCAAATGATATGCATATTTGTCTTTCTTGTCTTATTTTGCCTACTCTCAAGCCATAGCAAGGTCTGCTACAGGTGCGGACACTATTGATGTAACTATTAATCCCACTATAGATCATGTTGTTGTGCTATGGGGGCAACAGGTGGAGTAGAGCTACTACTGGCTGTTGGATCATCCAATGGTCTAGGTGTAGACCGATCAACATACTCCCATTTGTCTTAAAGTACAAGAATCATCTCCATTCGGTATTTCCATGAGCTGTAATTGAGGTTGCTAGTCATAGGCATGGTGCAAGAAATGTACTCAAAGTGTCTATGAAATCACTGTTTGAATCAACTACAAATATGAACTCTTGGTGAAGATAGAGTAGTGATATATAATCAAATCTATTACAAGGCTTGTGGCAAATGATGTTGGGAATAGCCAAGAGGATTTACAAGGCTTGAAATTATGTGCACAATGCCGAAAAATAGCCAATGATGGCATGTGTGTGTGAAATCAAATCATGTGTGATCTTCCCACACTGATCAGTCGATCAATGCCTCTGAACACTCTAAAGTCTTCTCACTGAACTGTGGAACGTCAAGTTTCAGGAAATGTGATGATGTGAAACTGCATGTGGGCATAGGGACTGACATCGAGTAGGAACTATTAAGATGTTTTGGCATGGCTTCGATTGGCTTCTTTGGAGTTCTCTCCGCTATGGATGATCTAATAAACTCTCAACTAGATCTAGACCAATTGTCGAGCGATGAAAAAGTAGCAAATAATTCCTTTTCTTTGTTCATTTTAGGTCATGGGTTAGATGCATTAATGTAGAGGTTGATGTGCCTGCAAGAAGTGGATTTGTCATCGAGGCCCAAAAGTGTGTAATACTTGCACCAAAATGTGCGCAGATGTGACGAACATGTAGAGCATGAATAATTAAGGTGATGATGTGGTAGGGTGAGTCACATGCAAAGCCTGTGCTTAGCAAGAGGTGTGCCTATGAAGTAGTGTGATGATGTCGAAATTGGGTGCATATGCAGTGCACAGTGTGGCTGCTATAGAGGGGTAATTGTGCCTACTGCTGCAAGGGGTCAGTGCCATGTGGCAGATGATGAGTTGGCTATAACTGCTATGTGCTATACATAGTGGTGGTAAGTGATAATATAACACTGCTATGTGCTATACATTTTTTTACTATGTGCAATACATAGTAGTGGTAAGTGATAGTATAACACTACTATAACTACTATGTGCTATACATAGTAGTGCTAAGTGGTAGTATAGCACTGCTATATGGTTATTACTATGTGCTCTATTTCCATTTCATCAACCCTTGACATCATCCAATACTCTACCATTCTATTTCAATTTTAGGTAAATTATATATCTCCTCTCAATGCAAATACTCACCTTATTGAACATCATTCCCCATGAAAGTAAGGATCAGAATCATCAAAAGCTTGAAATACAACACTTGAGCTAGAATTTATACCACATTCCTCCTTTGAATAATAGCTAAATGAGTTCAAACATTCACACCATTGTCACAAAATTTTATCATCAAACCTATTTTACATGTTACCAAGTAGAAAATAAGGTCCAAAGGCTAATAATACATGTGATTCATCCAAAAGATGAGTGGGATATTGAATGTGTTTCTTCCTACCTATTCAAAACTTACATACATCCTCTTTGTTAAGTGAAACCTGACTTTGCTTAGTCCAAAATGCAATAACAATATCTTGAAACTCCTTTCTAATCACAACGTTTTGTTGCTTCCTTCTACACGACTGCAAAGGAAAATCGTTTCCCCCCTCATTTTGCAAACGATCTCTAGCTACGTATAAATTTCTCTTATGTACATCTAGCAACCTTGAAGCTATAGGAACATTAATTTCGCTTGCAATTCCTACATTCATCAACATCGTCAAGCTACTCCTTTTCAAAAACAAGTGCTTTGAAGATTTTGGAACCTTGACCATTTGCAATGAATTACAGAAACCAAAAATGAGTGTTGATTGGGTTTTAGTATCCTTCTCAGTTTTGGAATCCTTATCAAAATTGGTGTGAAGGTCCTTCACTAGTGGATGACTTAGAAGAAGCTAAAAAATGTCCCTCCTTGTAGTGTGATCCAAATAAATAGCAAAGTGTAGAATATTTGACATCATTTGCAATATTTCTTTTCTTCATGGAATGGCCTAATGTTGCTTCCTCGAATGCTATCACTAATTGTGACATCACAGCTCGTGTTCTTCGCTTTGATGCAATGATCGAATGCATGCATCTGCAACTGCTTCCTGCTCCTGCTATGCAAGGATTCGTCTTTCTTCTCATTGTTTCTCCCTTAGGAAACTTTGCAAAAGTGTCTTCCAATTCCATTTCAATACTGTGCCATTTCTTTCCTCGACCCCCAATGTGTTCCTTGTGCCCTGACCAAGCCTTTCAGCTTTCCTATCTCACATCCTCTATCTTCTTCTCTTGCAAGCCATGGAGAACTGCATGTTGCCATGGTAACAATCAGTGAAAGATGACAATGCCAAGCCAAAATAGAGAGAAGCTAGCTTGTGAGGCGAGCAAAGAATAGAAGAAAACTTATCCAAAAGACAACAATGCAAAACCAAAGACAACACAAGGTCACGTCAAGGTGCATTTGGGTTGTAGGGCAGGGGCAGGTTGCAAGTACTTAATCTTCCAAGATTTGATAGGCGGGAGGTGTGAAAATTCAAAATTCATGGGAGTAGCAAAATTTTCAACCGCCAATTTTCCCCCCTCCACCGATACACGTCAGTAGAATTGGATATCCAGAACAAGTCCAATGTGGCCTCAAATGCTTCAAAACACAAATAGCCCAAAGGGCACGCTATCAGGTTTGATGCTGTGTATTATGAAATACAATGACCTTTGGCATGCTTATGAGTCATATTGCAAGCAAGTTCATGGAAAAAGAAACAATTCAAAATTGTAAATAGTGTTGGATTTATTAAAAGATCTTTGCACATGCACAAATTGCACATTTTTTAATTCTTTCATTTTAGGGTGAATCTAGATACCAATATCAACAACTATGAATGTATTAAGACCACCATGCAGTAGTCCCACTAGTTTGGATTCCAAATTTTCAATCAGTTTTGATTTATAACAAATCAAAAAAAAGTTATGGAGCATGCCCTCAAATGGGTGTTCATCCCTTTAACACAACAATGGAGGCCCATTAACCCACACCTAATGTTCTTATTTAGGTGTGTCCTTAGGTTGAGGAGAAGCTCACGTATCATACTTTCAAATGATTACTTGGCTGCATGTATATACAAAACAAAGTTTTGATTTTTTTAAATAAATTGCTATATCCTATAGTCTTCAGGATGCATGCTTCACATGCAAGAGAGCATTGGTAATGCTTTAATGGTCTCATTCCAAATCATTATTCCATCATTTTTTGATTTTATGTTCAAGTTGGAATGTGTACTACACCTTGAAGAGAAAGTTTGTCGAATTCCACTGAGAAATGCATAAGTTATGGGTCATGCAAGATACCTATATACAAAAAATTCCCTAAGTTTCACCAAAAATGGCTACAACAAAGCAAACAATGATCCACAAGGAAAAACAAGAGCAAAGAGAATCTTGGAATGAACCATTGAACTTTGGAAGGACAAACTTTTAAAAGGATATGAGAACATGCAGGTAATCTAATTTTGTGTTTGACTATATTATTTTGATGTTGCATTGTCTATTATTTCCTTTTAACATTAGGCTATTAGTTTAACATTAGTTTTGACATTATAGTTTCTAGTTGAAAATGATAGCATTCTTTTGAGGTCACATGGGAGTAGAGAGAGGTGTCTTGGTCAACTAACTAGCCTTTGAAATTATATCAAGAAGTTACCTTCTATAAAGATATGTATTTATCATGGACAACTGCACAATGATGGAGCACTTGTTGCTATTTATTTCTTCAAGTTTTTGTCAAAGTGTTTTGGTAGTCACATCAGGTCAATTTGCTGGAAGCCAAGGATATCTTGATTGAAAAGTATTCTACTTAGGACATTTTTTGTTATTACCCTTGGACAATAAGCTTCAAAAGTAGCATATTTTCTCTCGTACACTACATAATATGCTCTTGAAAATGGTATTAAATGTTCTCTCTACCTATATGGTTATGGAAAGCACCATCTTATTGGGATTAGAGATGAAGATTTAACTCCAAAGGCCAAGTATATAGAAGTAGAGATGTGGAAGAAAAACTAGGAAAAACTAGTCCACGTGTTGAAATAGAATAGATAAAGCAAATAGAGAAAAAATAGTAGTGATTGCTTACATGTATCAAATTTTCCAATACTAGTTGTTAAGTACACATATTGAGTCTGAAAAACTTCCATCATATAGTCACTGCTTTATTCTACTAGCTTGTACATTGCCCTATTAAAGCTACAAAGTTTTTAAACTCTATTTGTCCACTTGTGATTCAAAAAGTCTTTGAATGCCTCCACTCTGCCTGTTTCTATGTAGATGTTGAGTTTTCCATGATTTTCCTTCTTCTTCTTTTTGGGCCATGTTGAAATCTATTTCAACTTGTGATATTGACACTCATTTCTTAATTTTTAGCCATACCTTGATAGAACCATTGAAAAACTTCTTTAAGATTGTTTGCCTTCTGTACTCTTTTGAAATGTTGTGTCAAGAAAATGCATTTCATGAAGTAAAATGACACATCTCCATTCCTTGGGTGGACCAGATTGCACGACATTGATATTTTTTAACTATGCCAAATGAATTATGGTTACCATGTAGTGGGTTATATTGCAAGCTATCCAAGCTTATTTCATTGATTTTTCAAAATTCAATTTAACTCCTCTTCTAATCCATTGTGATCATGATTCTTCCTCCAAGTCTACTTGTCACAAAGTATGAATAGATTGTCTAATGATTTCTATACTTCTGGTTTAACATTTTGTGCAATTATGTCTGCATCATGATCTCTGAATGCATTATGTATGAGCTTCCAAAGGCCATACTTCACTCTCAAAATGTATCTTGATTTCATGCTTGGTTTTCTTTTTCTTTGTGATTGTGATAAAAACCTTCTACCTTTGACTCCATAGATAGATGTCTTGATAGGGACTTCCTTTGAACTTGTTGACTTCTTAAGTTCTGTGAATTATAGACATCTCCTCCATGAAGGCCAATGTCAGGCAATATTTTTTCCAATGCTTGAAGTGCCACCTTCTTATGCTTCTTAGGACAAAGATTCTAGGCAAGTCCAATATATAGGAAAACAAAATTTTCAATAATATGACATAAAGCATGCAATGATGCATATATGTACATTGCACAAAGAGATATCAAGAATAGCTTTGAAATTAGGGCCAATACTATCTAAGTTAGGTGCTTCCTCCTTCATTTACTCCTTGTAGTAAATGTATGGAGATTTTGAATTGCCCCCTTTTCTTATGTTAAACATACACTTGAGAGTCTTTGAGTCACCTACCATATGTCACTCCACTTGGAAATTACCTTTCCCCTCAATGTGAAGATGCTCCTCTAAAGACAATTTGTGGTTGTGGAAATGGAGCCATACATTCATCAACGTTGTTGACTTGAGATTCTTGAAGAGGAACATTATCTAGCCCACTAGTGAAGCCATTGTGAGACGTGGCTCCTTCATGGATTTCTTCCCTCAAGTCAATCTACGTTAGCTATTGCAGTAGTAATTTTAAATTGAGTTGCAAAATTCTTTGGCAAAGTTCCATGCTGTCAAATCTCAAGCATTTTCTTAGATTGTTGGCCGCCCATGTCATCCACAACAGTGACCTTGACTCAACCTCTATTGTACACATTTTGCAAGGTGGATCAATGTTGTTATCTAATGAACCCCCAACCTTATCACATACCCATCAAGGCAACATCTTGCCTTGGTAGCCCCACCAAATGCTTCAACAATCACATGAAGTGGTAACCCAATCACAAAGAGTCATGTATATGGTATAAGATGTGTCATTGCCCCCACCAATCATGTGACCATAGCCACCACCAGCACCTAGGATCACACCAATGAACCAGGTGATAATAGAGGAGGGTAAATACGTGGAATGTATTGATTACAAGCAATGTGGACCACTACATGAGGACAATTCAGACCTAGCCACTACATAATGCAAGATGATTTATCAATTTCAGTATCTAGGCCTCAATGCAACTCTAATGTCAAGACACAAATAATACTATGAGGAGACCTTCTATACAATGTTATCATTGTCTATAGAATTCCCACATAATCATAACAAGTCTGCATAAACCAATGGATAAATAGTGCCAATGTGTAATGTGTGTGGACATGACCATATTTACAAAGATTTCCCATCAAGAGGAAGGCTTAACACTTTAGTGGTAGCCTCAAATGCAGCAAGTATAAACTTATTGAGTATTCCAAGAGGAGAAACTCATGGGAAACCAAATCATTCAAGTTGACTTAAAAACATGGACTGCCCATCCCATGAGTAGAAATTTATTTATTGTTGAATCTGACACCACTAATAGGTTGACATTGGTAAAAGCGTTTTAACCATATAGGAAGAGGACAATGGGAGATGTCCAAAAGACTCTGTATTCTCCAATACCCAAGTTGGTAGACTCACTAGATTGGATGCATGCATTGGCCACAATAGATCTGCCAACTACAAGGAACACAGATTATGCACCTTAACAATGATCAACCTAATTCCATTACAGCATAAGAGCAGTAGTACCTAATGAAATTGAACATGTAGTTGATAACTTCATCTCAATTTTGGATATATCTAAAATCAACAAGTGCAACATGCTAAATATAGGTCATGGCAAATACATAAGCAAGTCACAACCTCCTCTCTTGCAAGACTTTAAAACATCTCAACTAGGTACTCCTTCAAGTATGTGATTCTACCTCAATTACTTTTGTTGGTTCATTAATGTTGCTTGCATCCGTAGACAATCACCTTATGCCTGTAAAGCTTTTTTGAACTCTTGGAGGTACCTTAATAGTAGAAATAGTGCTTGGTAGGAATTGGATCCAAGTCTCCAATTGCCAAATTCATTGGCATGAAAGGACAACCACACCTAGAAGACCATGGGTAGCACTTCTAGACTATTGCTCTATTAATTACCCAAATCATCAAGATGTACTAACTGGACCAACATTAAAGCCATGTCATCAACATCTACTTTCGTCACCTGACGTCTACAAGCACTTCACCAACAACAAAGACAAACAAGAAGAGCAATTAGAAAATGTGGGTTTGAAAGGATCTACTAGAGGCCCAAGGATACTTTAAAGCTGAGTCGTATATTTGGATTCCAAAGAAACCTTGACCCCATCATAAAAAACAAACCTTGACATCAAAGATCAATACGATGCCATCCAACAAGAAAGGTATGTTACCATTGGGTTCCCACAATAGTACTAGAGGCCCATGGATATTACCTTGGAAGTGCTTATATTTGGGTACCTTGAGGTCCTATGCGTAAAAAGATCAACTCCGTCAATTTCAATCAGCAACGATGATTTGTTCAACAAAGCATGGATGCCAAGGCCTCTACAATTAACACATTGATAAGTGAGAGGAAACCATCAATTCCATGTCTACCCACATGCAAATTCAAGGCAATATTGGCAAGAAGAGCCACAAGAACCTACTTTGAGAAATATAGGACCAGAAGAACCCACTTGAAAGGACAAGGGAAAAGCACCAATATAGGAGGATCACACACAAAGGACATCAGGTCCCTCTTATCATGTAGTTACCCAAGAACTTGTCTTGAAAAGAGAGACAATAACACAAGAACCTTTTGACCCAAAGTCTATTGAATAGCAATTGAGCTTATTGCATCATCTTCAAGGAAAACAATAGTTATAGAAGAAGTTTTCTATTAAAAAAAGGCAGTAAACAAGAACCTACCAAGAAAAAAATGGAATCTACTTTAGGAGCTACACAAGACCTTCTTTAGTTAGAATTTGGCATCGATCTTCATGGCAGCAAGACAAGAACTTGTCATGCCAATGATGCCCATCACAATGGAAGTCACACAAGAACCTTCCCATGTAAATGACAAATTATCTTGAGACATTCCGATTCTACTCACATTTGATACATAGAACATATCTCACTTCATTATGGTGAGTCACTAGAAGTGAAAGATGCAGAAAGATGTGATTAACAAAGGCACTAGGTCACATACAACAAGTGATCCTACACCAACAATGCCAAACGATGAGATCTATTGTAGGGAGAATATGATGACACCAAAATGGATCTAGGCGAATTGCTTGTGATACTCAAATCTTTTTTCACATTGATTTACTAACAACACCATTCGTTAGCTACTCCAAATCTCTCTTCTTTTTATTTTGTCGTATTCTTTTTCTTTTCACTGATTAAGACTAGTATCCACTAAACAATTTGAGCCTCGCATTGTAATATCACTTTTAATTTAGAGGAATTTCCTAGAATCCAAGATGCTATAAACCTCTTTAGGCATAGTCCTCATTTTAGGAGTTGTGTGGTGTATTATCAGACTCATCTAGATTTTTTGACTCGAGCAAATAGAGCTCTAGATCATGCCACAACCTTAATAGAATCAAAGAATCTTCAAGGCAAAAGCCTCAATGAAGTGTATTCGATAAAATAAGATTAAAAATAAGCCCCCATGTAGAAATCCGAGAAAAAATTTCATGCACAACTTTGGACTTACAAACATGGCATATGAAAAACATAGTCTATTGAGAATCCAATATAGCTCACACTCAATTTAAATATGGGACTTAAGGAGGAGCATACCACTAACACTAACATGACTAGGATCTTACATCAACCCCTATTTAACACCTTCCGAATTACTTACACCTTTGATTTTTATTTTTCTTCTTCTTTCTCCAAAAGATCACAAGTACTTGATTCCAATCCATCCACCCAATGTCTAGCTATTGCAATTGCTCATGCCATGTAATGCCAGTTATAGTGGAATTTGATGTTGGAAGCAACACATCACCATAAAGAATATCAATCCTAACAACAAGAATTACACAACCAAGGATCCACCAAATACCTCTATGAAGAAATGCAGCCAGGGAAGGTACACACAAGTGTACCAAAGGAATGATATTCATTGACAACATTCCAACAACCATGACCTTTGCATGATCCATGGGACGCGATTGGGAACAGGGAGGGGGGCATGTAACCGATTTGATATGTGTAGAAATACTTGTAATATCTCATGTTTTGCCAGAAAAGGCATGCAATATCATTGGTTATATGAGCTATGTAACTAGTTCCCTCCACTAGGACTAGCTAACAAATAGCCATTGGGTCACATTGGTCTAAAAGAGTGAGAATAGAGGCTAGTGGACAATAAGATTAGAATTAGTACTTGGACAAGGGTCATGTATAAAAGCCAAATTTTTGGCTTTGGAATTCATTATGCATGAATACATACTTCCTTCCCCATTCACTACACTCAGGCTCTCCCTTCTCCTCTCTCTCTCTCTCTTCCTCATGTTCTTTTCTTGTGGAGTAATTCATGATATGCAATCTAGGAGCTACAAATGTGACATCCCTAGTTTAGCCTTGTGAAGTGTAATCCCTCAAATGAGAGTTAGAAGGATGTGATATCTTCTTTCGCAACACCTCAAAGTCCCCATGACATGTTGAGAGGCTGGTGGTTAGCCCCTTAACAAATATGCACATGGCAAGAATTTGTAGATCTTGTGCATGGATACGTTATTCTTTGCTTAAATTTTGCATCCTAGTATATTCAACCTAATATCATAGCTACATCAATGATTAGACATGCCATTAAATGAATGTGTTGATTCATTTTCCTTATACATGAGAGTTATTGTCTTAGTGCTTTTTGTCTTTATTTTCAATGATGATGTCTATTTTTTCTTTGTATGCATCATGCCATGTTTTGTGCTTTGCCAATGTGATTTCCTCAAAATCTTTGAATGGGACATACAACATGCAATTCTATGGGTAGAAATTTGTGGAAAATTATATTATTTATGGCTTTTTAAGCTTCATTTTCTTGACATTAATTGTCTTATAGTGAGTTGTATATTTTCCATACAAATGCCTTCTAGCATGCTCTAGTGGTTGCAATACTTTTATGTGATATCTTCAAAGAATATGTTATTGTCATTATCAACCAAGTATTGCAAGGTTTCTTTCCATATTAGTAAAAGTGTTCTATCTTCTTGAAAGTTAGTATTGATAAAGGGGAATCGCCTTGAGGAGCTTGCAAGCGGCAATGATAATGCAATGTAAGCGGCTTCTTGTGAACTCAATTTTGAGTATTTATCCTTGTGTTACCAAGCCATTGAATGGTGCCAAGTTTATTTTTCATGCAACAATTGAATGCTTATTTTGTAGTCTTTTTTGCTGTTGTGTCTATCTTTGTGATGTAGGATATGTAGTATGCTACTACAACATGTGGATTTCAAATGTAGTATGCTACTACAACATGTGGATTTCAAATGTATGTATGTTTGTGTTTGCATCCTATATGGGAGATAGCTTAGGATTGAAGTTGTTAGTACAAAGGTCCTTTGTTTTCCTTTCATTAGAATCAATGGTTTCCTAATGGACTATCTCAATGCCTTGATGTACTTTTCTTCTATTGTGTCCAATAGTTCTAACAATTCATTAAAGGAAATCATTGTGTCATATTGAAGTTCGTGTAGATACTTTGAGATTTTTTTTGCTAGCACTTCAAGGTACTGACTCATGGACATCTGCCTCTTTGTCAATTGGTTGTACGATGTAGGTTCTCCATGAAGGTGTCTTTGGAAATCCATATCTACATGTTTTATTGGCTTTTTTATAGCCACGATGATGCTGGTGGAAGGGTGATGGACTTGTGCATCATGTAGTGTTCCATTCAAGTGAAAACTTGGAACAATGATATGAGAGTTTTGTGAAAATCAAGAGGCTACAAGAAAAGTTGAAGAAAAGCGTATTTGCAATTATATGACAACTTGGAATCCCTACATTCTTTGTCACATTCTCATGCACGAAAAAATGGTGGCAAAGCTCCTAGAATGTGTACAAACTTTAGCTAAATATAGATATTAACTGTTCAATAGATGAACCAAAGACATCATACATTTGTCACCCTTTTTGTTTAGAATCCATAACAAAACCAAGACATTATGTCTATCACTTTAAATTAGTCAAACAAGAATTAAGAAGGGACAATATGATGCTAGGTAAGACTACTTACTTCTTCTTTGTCAAGAAATTCCAACACGAAGGTAGCCAGCCATCGCTTAACGTGCATTGAAGCTATACCAACACTTAGACAATCCTTAAATGTAGAGATTATTCAATTCATTGACAAATACATATTTGTCAATAGTGATATCATTGCAAATAAATTTTCTTCAACCTTTCTTTATAGTCTCTTGATTTTCACAAAGGTTCAAAGTCTTTATGTCCTATCCTTAAATTTATCAATTGTTTAGTTCTTGTATCATTTGAACATCTCTTGCATTAAGTTTCTTTCCATGCAATTACCCATTTTGTAGGTGCACCCAAGTGGATGATAAGATCTTCAAGACCATTATTTCATTTCTTTGAAGAAGCATTGAATGCTAAGTTCTGCAAGACTAATATTTCAATTTTTGAGGAAGACGTTCTCTAGGTTTCTTATGAATCTTCTACCTTCATTCATTAATCCCATTTCACAATTTCTTGGTAATCATGATGGCATAGCTCATGGTATATTCCATCTTTGACCAAAGCACAATGTTGGGGGTGACATTTCTTCATAGAATGTGTCTTTGAATATACTAAGTGGTGAATAATCTTTAGATGATACGACATGTGTAATGGAATCATTGTGGTCAATGACTTGCTACAATGTGTATAATTTGTGAATTGATGTGTTAGACTATAAGTTGTCATCATCAAGTGGCCCATTAACAATCTTAATGTGTGGCTGCTCATTTGATTATAGCAAAATGATGTGGTCGATCTATGCATGATTACTCTCTATTAAGTGGTGTCACAGGGGGAGTGATTAGATTGTTAGTATAGAAATGCTTGGATTCAAACTTTTGTTTGATTCCTACTAGCATGGATGCTTCATCACTCAAGAATTGTGACAATGCTTGTTGTTCTTTTATGACATTTGCCATTATGTTTATGACACTTCCATGTAGTCCATATTGGCCTTCATAATTTAACTCTCAAATTTGCACAAACGGTATCCTTATAGAGACTAATTGTGCCTCAATTGGATTAAGATTTTGAATATATTGAATAGGACTATTCATTTTCAATATGAAACTTGTAAACCAACTTTGGTACTATACCAACATTGAAAAATTGGGTGCATTTTTTGTACACATATAGTACCAAGGCCATCACAATTTAGCCTTTCTTGTAGAAATTTTTTTTGCAAAGGCAACATGCATTGTAGGGTGTATTAGCCATAGCTCTGAAGTATTTTCCTTTCTTTTTAAAGTCCTTTGGAATGGTGTTTGAGATTCCTCACACATTGGCAAGGGTAATTCTAATTAAATGTGCTAGGGCAAATAATATATTATGATTCAAAGGGATTGATTGGAAGAAAGTGGGTTGATCTACAAAATATTGATATCTTTAGGAGTCAACATTCTCACACAATGTGGTCAATTCATTGAGTAGCTAGAATTGTGTAGTTGGAGACAACCATTCCTCCTAGCTAGGTAAGATTCTTGGAAAGAGAATAATAGATCTCCACACAACTATTTAAAGTTGTTGCACATCTTCTCCTATAACTTGAGACAATAGTTGCTCCTAGCTTGGTGAGATACTTGGAATTGAAACAATAGAGCTCAACACAAGTACTTAAATTTGTTCCATATCTTCTCTTCTAGTATCTAGAATCACAACATGTGATTGTCAGATGTAGTTCACTGAAGTTGAAGTATTGCAAAGAGACACCAACATACACAAAACAGATCCAATGGTTGCATCAAATCGTTGAACCTACACCCATGTAAAAGAAAGAAAGAAATGAGAAGATTTGTAGAACTACCATGAACTTGCATGAAAATAGCATGAAAAGCATTTTTCATGGACTCCCACAACGCGAGCATGAAATCCTTTAGCAATGATTCTAAAACCATTCATGTTTCTAGCATAATATATTAAGACTTCAATACAAACCTTCAAATACCATTAATCCCATATTGAGTTCCTTGTAAATCACAAAACAAAGTGTAAGCCACTTGATAGGCCCATATTGCCTTATGGGATGCTATTTTTATGGACGCTTTGCACATGGATGTTATTTAGAGCCTAAATAGTTGTAACCCCATGACAAGTGTATTTGCTAGTAATCAAAATTTGTAGTTTCTACAATACGAAATTGCAAAAGAAAAGGCATTGTTGCTTTTCTTTATGCACCATGAGGGAGGGGCCCATTCTTGGTTTTTATGGCTCTCAAAGAGGAAGCGTGCTACCTCTCCAACCACACATTGTGTGGCTATATTTACTAAATGCATGTATGTATGTATGTATGTATGTATGTATGTATGTATGTATGCATATATGTATGTACATACATACATATCTATTACTTGCAATATGGAAAAAGTATATCTTTTAAATCAATTAAATTTCTATATTAACGATTCCTCTCTTTTCATGTATGTTCTCGATGCAAGCGAACACTCGGAGTCAACAAAGAAGATAACCAAGTTGGATGCAAGATCGAACAATGACAACAACATCATATAGGCTATACAACAATGATAAATTATATGAGCTCTTGTAAGCAACTCATGGATTTGTTGGGCTTCAATGCTTGAAAGGCAGAAATATTTTGGCATCACCAAATCAATAATAAAGCACCATCCTTGGCATTTTTAGGGAGGATCGGGTCCTAATGGACCCTTTGTTGTGTCTCGTGTCCATAATTTTACTCATTCTTTAAAATGTAATAAAATTGTGAAAAGAGATCATGGATGAAGGATACAATGAACTTCAAGGTACATCGTTTTTTGTTGTGGGAACATAAAAAGGGTTTTCTTTTATTGCCTAATTTGTAATTACATAAATCTGAACCTTGATGTAGATGATACATAAACATAACGGCATCATTTATTATTGTGGGAACATTAAAAAGGTCTTGTTCTATCAACAAATGACTAATTCAAATGGGTCTCAAGTACTAATTCAAACGAGTCTCAAGTACAATTGCATGAATGTGAATGACTAATTCAAACTGGTCTCAAGTACTAATTCAAATAGACGTGAAGTAGCTTGCTCTAGGTCAATGCCCCCTACTAGTTTGAACCACACCTTGCGCAATGCTAGTTAGTACTCAAGCAAAAAGACTACTAGAACTTGAGAGGTGTATGCCCTACATAAGAAAGATGGCACATTAGAACCCACTAAAGACTATTGGCCTCTAGAAGTTTATGTTGTAGAATAGAAAGAAAGGACCAAAATCCACGATGACTAACAGCTCTTAGTCATCAAATTGACGAGTGAATTCAATCACTTTTTAAATAAATCCAGATGCATAAATGTCATCCATGATGAACCAACAAATCTAATTCTAACTTCGGCTCACATGCAAGCAAAGAACTCTACCAACAAACACCATATTCGTAGAGCACCAATTACAAAGGAAAGAGAACATTTGCTTTACTTATGCATGAACTTTTAATTGAGTACCAAACAAAGAGACACAAACAAGACACATAAGCCAAACTGAGAGAAAGTCATGGAATACACCTGGACCAGGATTAAGCAACCTACTCCGAACAAGTTCATAGCATGACCTGGTTGAGCACAAAACAAAGAAATGTAGACGTTGCGCACAAGCCAAAACCTAGATAATGCTGAGATAGTACACCATCCACAGACTTGCAAAGCAATTGATACACCTTCGACTAGGGCACACAAAGCAAACGATACACCTTCGACTAGGGCACCCAAGAAAAAGACCTTCACTTAACCTAAACAAGCATGGAAGACCATTGACCTTTTTAATCCCTTGCATGATATTTTGAATGGCTTCATCCATCTAGGGAAAGACACGGCAAGACAATCGAACATCTAAAAGATGGAGCCAAACCACCAAGAAGCCTTGAAGCATTCGTGAGCAAGGAAGTTGTTCGAAAGTTTGCAAAATATGTATCTCTTTCTGCATACAATGACTAGTGATCGCAACAAACAAAAGAAGCAAGAAAGCAAGACCACAAAGCACAAGTAGAAAGAGGTGACCAACGAAGGGAGAATGGTTGCTATGTAGCCGCAGGACATCTGTTTTGATGGAGGAGAGAAAATAATGGACTGGATAGGTTGATAAGAGGGGGCCTTGTAGGCTTATCAAACTGCCCCTAGCCTCACTACATCCTAACATCATCTCACAACCCCTAATCTTATCAAGCCGCCCCTAGCCTTATTATACCCTAGATAATCTTAACTCTTTAACACCCATTATTATCCATAGAAAGTGGAAAAAGCGACCCAAACCCTTAGTCCTTGCTTAAGCAAAGCCTTTTTTCAAAAAGCAGTCCATAAAGTACAAACACATCCCACAACAAGAGTGCACAAGGCACCGACTCCTAAAGCAAGCGCTTTTGGATGCAAAAGAGAAAGCAAGAGTAAAAAGGATGTGGGCTATCGATAGATAACTTTTGTAGAATGATCTCCATAAATGGCAATGTGTGTGTGTGTGTGGACTATCCACGTTGTAGGATGATCTCCATAAATTTCAATTCTCATACCTCCACTATAGCATGGAGGCAAGGAGAAGATTCACACACAACTATACTTCATGAAGATCAACTTCTACAATTGTGACAGGCGTCTTCATACGACGGCTGCCTACCTAACGTAACAAGGTGAATGCTCATAAATCATTCATAAGACCTTCCTGAGGGTGGAAAGCAGAGAGAGAGAGAGAGAGAGAGAGAGAGAGAGAGAGAGAGAGCACGCTAAGTTCGACTATAGTTGCATGTAGTTGCATTGGAATATATCCAAATCTGGACTTAAGTAGTGGGGAAAGAATTTTTGGACTTAGTAATTTCACTTCTGGAAATGAGTTTGATCAGTAAGGCTACCTTTTAGGCCTACCTAACGTAACAAGGTGAATGCTCATAAATAATTCATAAGACCTGCCTGAGGGTAGAGCGCGCGCTAAGTTAGACTATAGTTGCATGTAGTTGCATTGGAATATGTCCAAATCTGGACTTAAGTAGTGGGGAAAGAATGTTTGAAATTCAGCATTAGGCCAACAAAACAAAAGAAGTTATTATGCATTATAGGTGCATACTCGACACAGTGTTAGAATCATAAATGTTGGAGCTCTCTGTGGGCGTGCACAGTTGCGGGCAAACACCGGTACGACACGAATTTGACTTGAAAATCGAGGAAGAATCGGCATGTCGGAATCTTGCAAATTGCAGACAACAGATTATCCATCAATGGAGGGACTGAAAACTGTAGAGCTCGAGGCTGCGGCGTAAAACATGCAGTGGGTGAATACGAGTGAGGCAACGTGGTGAAAATTGGGACCTTCAGGATTGCTGCATTGACGTACAAGAGAGTAGAAAGGAAGCAGCTTATGTGTGACGCTTGATTTGCTATTGTGCTATTTATTTAGTACATGCTTCAATGGATGTGAAACTAAGTTTCACGACAGCTAAGCTCTGCGCTTGCGAATTGGGCGCTTTGTATTTACGATGATAAATGATGGAACTTGTAATCATTGAGCCATAGCGTTGTGCCTTCCGTCGAAGTGATAATTTATCTCTAGCCTCCCCCTGCCTTCAGATGGGAGTTGGGGGAGGATTTTGGGACGTGCTAAGACCGGTTGCTCGGAAAGAAGATTTG
The DNA here is from genome assembly GCF_047967505.1 of Dipteris shenzhenensis. Classification (NCBI taxonomy): domain Eukaryota; kingdom Viridiplantae; phylum Streptophyta; class Polypodiopsida; order Gleicheniales; family Dipteridaceae; genus Dipteris; species Dipteris shenzhenensis. The sequence goes on along the minus strand of NC_141614.1, from coordinate 12,003,189 downwards.
GATTGTCTACGGGGCAAGAAATTGGCGATTGATCTCTCTTACTGGATCATTCAATTATTAACAGCGGTGAAGGGCGCTAGAATTCGAAAACCCCACGTTCGGCTGCTGTTCTTCCGTACTATCCATCTCGTCACCAAGGTGAGTAAAATAAAGTTGTGCTTTTGAGTTTGCTTCCATGAACATTGTGGTTAGAACGTGCGTCTGTCGTAGTCAACGGGGATGTCTTTATTAGCTGGTTCTTGCTATGCATGATAGAGTTTATGGAATTCAACCTTGTGGTTGAGTGTCTTGCAACTATTTTCTGTTTTTTGCGATTCAGTTTGTGCATGTTCTTGGATTGTTGGAATGTCCACAAAGTCGCCAAAAAAGGAAATAAATCCTCCATTAACCAGTGAAAGGGAATGAGGAGAGGAGTGAAAGGGCGGTATATGTGTATGCATTGTCAAGCCTGGGTTTTGAGTGTGCTTTCGCAGAGAAGGTTAGAGGGGAACAGACAGAGACCAAGAACGAGAGGGCACAAGCGAAATGTTTACCCCGAAAATAGTACAAAGTAGAGGGGTCAGAAACCCAGCTAGGGTCTATCGAACAAGAAGGGATGAGATCTTCCATTTAAAGGAAAATGTCCTAAACCTCCAACAAGAAAACTCAAATTTCCGAAGACAAAATACAGAGCTCCGAGGAAGGAATGCTAGCTCTACAAAGGAAAAATAGAAGAGATGCTTTAGAGGCTGAACGCAGTAGAAGGGAAAGTAGATCAAGGCATTACAAACGTGGGAACTCTAGAACATCAAATGCAAGAGATAGATGCTAAGGAAGATGAAGGAAAAACACGCAAAACACGAGGCACAAAAGAGCGGAAAGCAGACACCAACCAGCACATCATCTCCAAACTAGGCGATTTGGTGGACTTCAAGATGGATGAGTTTACAAGGAACAACAGGGGGAGACAAGAGAGAGCCCTTAATCCCAGAATAGGCATTACAAACGTGGGAACTCTAGAACATCAAATGCAAGAGATAGATGCTAAGGGAGATGAAGGAAAAACACGCAAAACACGAGGCACAAAAGAGGGGAAAGCAGACACCAACCAGCACATCATCTCCAAACTAGGCGATTGATGGATGAGTTTTCAAGGAACAACAGGGGGAGACAAGAGAGAGCCCTTAATCCCCAGAATAGTAGGGCTTGCAGAGAAAAAATAGAGAATGTCAGAGACACTGTCGGTGACTTCTTCTCCAACACTATGTGCATCAGTGAACCCGCCTAGCAAAGAGTATATAGGGTTGGGAAAAAAGGAGAAAAGCCCATAACAATCATAGTCACATTCCAAATTTGTGAAGCACGGATGAAGGTCCTAAGACACAGACAACACCTGAAGGGGCACTCAATCGGGGTGAATGAAGACCTTACCAAAAGCCAATTCTCTCAATGAATGGCTGAGTTTTGAAAAAAAAAAAACTAACAAAGATGGGAAATTGGCCTTCATCAAAGATGGCCAAGCAGTAATAGTGGAGACAAAAAACGAGAACACGAAAGCCTAGGGACTCCAGACCCTCAGGATCAAGATATGGAATATAGAAGGGTTAGCTGTGGATAAGACTTTGGCACTGGCTTGTCACGTGCATCAGTGCCAGGCATAGGTGGCTGTGACACCTCGCTGCACAGTCATCATTTCTCAGCATCAATTAGCAGTAGATTTGTAGCTTTTGGGCCATCTTACAGGGCCATCCAAGGCACAAAAGTGCAAGAGCTTGCAAAATCTCAGATAAGTTGCAGAAATGGCTTCACAGCAGGATGCCATAACTTCCCATGAAGACAGTGCCAGGAATGATCAAGCTATGCAACAGCAGAGTGTGCAGTCAAAGACTGATGCAAGTTACAGACATTTACTGGCACAGCTCATGGAAGCCAGAAGGGATCCATTGTTTCGCAAGCTTGTAAATCCTCATGCCATAACTTCCCATGAAGACAGTGCCAGGAATGATCAAGCTATGCAACAGCAGAGTGTGCAGTCAAAGACTGATGCAAGTTACAGACATTTACTGGCACAGCTCATGGAAGCCAGAAGGGATCCATTGTTTCGCAAGCTTGTAAATCCTCATGCCATAACTTCCCATGAAGACAGTGCCAGGAATGATCAAGCTATGCAACAGCAGAGTGTGCAGTCAAAGACTGATGCAAGTTACAGACATTTACTGGCACAGCTCATGGAAGCCAGAAGGGATCCATTGTTTCGCAAGCTTGTAAATCCTCATGCCATAACTTCCCATGAAGACAGTGCCAGGAATGATCAAGCTATGCAACAGCAGAGTGTGCAGTCAAAGACTGATGCAAGTTACAGACATTTACTGGCACAGCTCATGGAAGCCAGAAGGGATCCATTGTTTCGCAAGCTTGTAAATCCTCATGCCATAACTTCCCATGAAGACAGTGCCAGGAATGATCAAGCTATGCAACAGCAGAGTGTGCAGTCAAAGACTGATGCAAGTTACAGACATTTACTGGCACAGCTCATGGAAGCCAGAAGGGATCCATTGTTTCGCAAGCTTGTAAATCCTCATGCCATAACTTCCCATGAAGACAGTGCCAGGAATGATCAAGCTATGCAACAGCAGAGTGTGCAGTCAAAGACTGATGCAAGTTACAGACATTTACTGGCACAGCTCATGGAAGCCAGAAGGGATCCATTGTTTCGCAAGCTTGTAAATCCTCATGCAGAGGAAGAGCAATAGAGAGTTTCTATTGGGGCAACCTAGAAGGTGACAGCCAAAAAGAGATCCCTGGACACAGTTCCTGCTCTTCCTGCAGATGATGTTTCTAGGAAGAGCAAGAAACCTTGAAATGAGGACAGCAAAAAGAGGAAAGCAGGTAGTTAGGAAGGGAGTACACTCTCCAAGAAGAAAAAAGCTAAGCATCATCATAGCTCTTCAAGTCCTTCTTCTTCTTCCATCTCTACCTCATCCTCATCATCATCTTCTTCTTATGGATCATCGAAGCCAAGGCATAAGAAGAAGTAGTCATGCATGAAAGCAAAGACCAAAGAGTTTAAAGAAGGTGGGAAGTCTGTCAGGTTTACAACTTTTAATGGCCAGTATGGACAAACAGAAAAAGCTATGCAGCTCATTAGACAGTTTGATGCAGCTTTTGGCACGGAGAGATTTTCTGAGTCTTCGCAGCTATGCATGGTTAGTTTACACCTGACATCAACGGCTAGTGCATGATGGCAGTGCTCCAAGGAAGTGGAAGGGCTTCGAGAAAGCCTTCTGCAAATAGTTTATGCCCAAGAATTTCAATGACCATGTTCTTGTCGCCTGGGACAGCTTGCATATGGATGCTAGAGATACAGCAGAGGCCTACAGCCAGAAATTTTGGGATGCATTTTTGCAAATCGTTCCCTTCAAGAAGGTCTCAAAGAAGACCCAGGTAAGAAAGTACAGGTCTGGTCTCACCCCAAAGATTAGGATATCATGCACGCAGCCATTGGGGTGAGTTTAATGAATATGCAAGATTCCACCACAGTGCCTTCTCTTTATGCCAGGATAGAAGACAAGAAAAAGCCAGCCACACTTGAGTCAGAGAAAAAGGAGTTTCCCAAGGCTCAAAAGAGGGAGTTTCAGCCTTAGAAGCCGAGGGGAAACCAAGTACCAAAAGCCTTCAAGGGTAAACCCCAGTTTTCCCTTGAGCAGATACCCATTTTTGGCAAAGAGGGGAAATATTTCAGGTGTGGGAAGGAAGGGAATGTGGCTGACCAGTTCCTCGAGAAACCTTCGGGTTCTAGGGAGCAGGGAAAGCCAACAGGACAGCAAAAGCCTGTGGCAGGAGGAATTCCGGACATTTTGGGCCTAGTAAAACTTAGAGGAAAGAGAGGTGCTGCTATCTTGGGGCAAGTTCAGAGATCAGCATGCGCTTATATTGTTTGATCTCGGGGCTACAGATAACTTCATATAAGAGGATTTAGCCTTGAGGCTTGGGATAAAGACGGAGGAGTTGGGCAGGGCTTTGGATGCTGATCAAATGTTCTGTGGGAACCCTGTGCGAGTTACTCCCCTGATAGGGAAGCTCCGTCTTCATGTACAAAACTATGTTGATCAGGATGACTTCTTCATCCCCGCCACACCCGAGTCAGAGAAAAAGGAGTTTCCCAAGGCTCAAAAGAGGGAGTTTCAGCCTTAGAAGCCGAGGGGAAACCAAGTACCAAAAGCCTTCAAAGGTAAACCCCAGTTTTCCCTTGAGCAGATACCCATTTTTGGCAAAGAGGGGTAATATTTCAGGTGTGGAAAGGAAGGGCATGTGGCTGTCCAGTTCCTCGAGAAACCTTCGGGTTCTAGGGAGTAGGGAAAGCCAACAGGACAGCAAAAGCCGGTGGCAGGAGGAATTCCGGACATTTTGGGCTGAGTAAAACTTAAGAGAGGTGCTGCTATTTTGGGGCAAGTTCAGAGATCAACATGCGCTTATATTATTTGATCTCGGGGCTACATATAACTTCATATCAGAGGATTTAGCCTTGAGGCTTGGGATAAAGACGGAGGAGTTGGGCAGGGCTTTGGATGCTGATCAAATGTTCTGTGGAAACCCTGTGCCAGTTACTCCCCTGATAGGGAAGCTCCGTCTTCATGTACAAAACTATGTTCATCATGAAGACTTCTTCATCTCCCCCACTAAAATGTCATGACGTGGTTTTGGGTATGCCGTGGTTTCATGGCAAGGCAATGAAGCTAACTCTTCCTAAGAGAGTGCTTAAATTTGTACATAGGGGTAAAACACAGTGTGTGGTTGCTAGGAATAGAGGGGAGACTATCCCCATTGTATCTAATATTTCAGTTGGAAAAGCATTTCAGTGTATATGTTTTTTATAAAAGAAAGAGATGTTGAAATGCATGCTGAAATGAGTGAGGCAGATAAAGATAAATTTCAGTTTCTTATAAACTTTAAAGATTGTTTTTCTGACACTTTGGCAGGGGAGCTACCCCCTGAGAGACCTAAAGATCATGGCATAGAAATCATTCCTGGTCGTGAGCCACCAAATAAGCCCGCATACAGAGTTAGTGCAACTCAGCGCGAAGAAATTATGGCCCAGGTGTAGGACTTGTTGTCCAAGGGGCTGATTCAGCCTAGTTCCTCTCCATTTTGCTCCCCTATACTGGTTGTACAGAAGAAAGATGGTTCATTTCGTATGTGCGTTGACTATCGCGCACTGAACAAAATGACCATCAAGAATAGATTCCCAATTCCGCTCATTGATGACGTGTTGGACTAGTTAAATGGGGCTTCAGTTTTCAGCAGGATTGAAACCAGCCTCAACAATGTAAAGGTTGGTAGGATCCACTTAATTATAGCATACATAGTAAATTGACAAGTAAATATGCACCACAAAACAAATCACAGGGGAGCTAGAGCACTCCTACTTAGAAACAAGGACACCGATTGGTCCCAAACGTTGGCGCTCCTTGTGGTATTTATTTAACATTCATTTGAAGCCAAGCGGCTGATTACAAAGATCTTTGGGAAGTTGCACCACAAGCAAATCAACGCCCGCAGACTCCCCGTCCAACCCACCCTATAATTCCCTGCTCAACTTCAAACGGTGAACGACATCGAGTCACTAGACAATCCTGTATCCTTAGCCAACCAAAGCATGCAATAGAGACCCCAATAGCATCCACTATTTGAACCACTCCTGCAATCGCACATCCAAGTGCCCAACCAGCCAAACACGGCTGAACAACTACAAGACAAAGCCCTCAACAGCTAAACTCTGGTGCAATCAAACAACCAAATTCTTCCCAGCGAGTTGCTTCAATCTATAGCCTCCCTGGCCACTGCCCAACAGCATAAATCAACCCTTCTTCGCGAGGAAAGAAACCCAAACGCAATAACTAGCCAGCAACAAACCAGGGAACGGCAAAACCAGGCAAAGACAAGCCTTCTTCTACCCGGAATCCATAGAAGAAAGGTCACCTCGGCTGGAAAACCCTAGATACTGCGGAGATCAGCTGATTTTTCCCTCGCACAGTCCCAAGAGCAGCTTAGGGCCCACTCAACCCGAGAATCAAGCCTGCCTAGCTCTAAGCCTCCCCAGGCTACCTGAGCTAGTCTCCATTGACCTCCCGTCGCATGTATCGTAGGTGGCACAATCCCTGAGTCTTGGTCAACCATGGAGCTCCCATCCTAGACTCTATGCCAATAAGAACTGAAATGACTATCAGTTGTGCAAAGCCCTCTCAAGGATTGAAATAGGTCTAAGGATATCTCTGTAAATGACATAGCATTTACAAACTTGACTCGATTTAAGGCATCCGCCACACTATTCAACGAACCCTTGCGATAACGTATTTCAAAATTAAAATCTTGCATTAATTCTGCCCATCTAGCTTTTCGTCCCCTCAATTCAGACCCATCACACACATACTTGATTGACTGATGATCGTTCAATACAAGAAACTTCGAACCATACAAGTAGTGTCTCCAAACCTTCAGGGCATACACTACTGCATAGAGTTCTTTTTCTAGTGTGGGCCAACGATATTGGGTGTCGTCTAGCTTCTTACTCTCAAAAGCTACAGGTCTGCCCTCTTGGAATAAAGCTGCCCCAATCGCAAAATCACTCGCATCGGCCTCTAAAACATAAGGCCGGGTAGGATCGGGTAATGCAAGAACGGGTGCTTCCTTGATAGAAAACTTCAAGGTTTCAAAAGCCTTGTTCAATGCATCATTCCAAGAGATCGGCTGGGTAGACCTGCGTCCACGACCTTTCAATATGTTTGTCAGGGGTGCCGTGATGTGTGAATAATCATGCACAGACTTCCGTAGAAATACCGTAAATCCTAGGAAAGAACGGAGTTGTTTCACAGTCTGAGGGATAGGCCATTCTAAAACCTTCTGGATACGATCCAGATCAATGCTAATACCTTCAGAAGAAATCTTGTGTCCCAAGCAAATGATCTCCTTCATAAAGAAGTCACATCTACTCATCTTGGCAAAGAGCTTATGCTGTCTTAGAATAACTAAGACAATCCGGAGGTGTCCTATGTGATCCTCTAGCGTTCGGCTATATACCAAGTTGTCATCTAAGAACACTACAAGAAATTTGTCCAAAAAATCTCAGAACAAATCGTTCATCATTTGTTGGAAGGTGGCAGGAGCATTGGTCAGACCAAAAGGTAATACAAGAAACTCGTAGTGGCCATACCTAGTTCGGAATGCGGTTCAATCTATGTGTTTAGCATAGATACGGATTTGGTGATAACCCGTACGCAAATCAATCTTAGTGAAATACTTCGCTCCGGCCAAACGGTCTATTAGATCATCGGAACGAGGTAGAGGGTATCGATTCTTAATTGTCACTTTATTCAATCGTTTATAATCTATACACATTCTCCATGTAGAATCTTTCTGCTTTCTTAAGAGGACAGGTGCTCCCCAAGGTGATTTACTTGGGCGAATATAGCCCATATGCAAATAATCCTGTAGCTGTGAAGCTAACTCATCCTCCTCAAGCTGGCTCATTCTATAAGGTGGAACACTAATAGGTTGAGCCCCAGGTACTAAGTCTATGCGATGATCTACTCCCATTCTGGAGGTAAACCTTCTAGCAGTTGAGCAAGGAATACATCCATGAAATCATCTAACAACGTTCTCAATTCACGGTGTTCAAACACACTTAAATCATTTTTGTTATTAACAGAAATAACAAATAAAGAAAGCGGAATCAAAACACATTGATAGACATCATAATGAGGAGTGTTTAATATATTCCGAAGCTGCATCGCAGATACAATAGGTCCCTGAGAAGAGGGAATGTTATCACATTGAATACAAAATTGGGTGTCCTTTTCCAAAAAAGAAAGAGTATGGTCCTTCCATCCAATCCGAATATCCCAGTTGGAAGCTGCACCTCATAGGTGTGATCGCTAGGTATGGTGGACAGCCCCATCTTCTGCACAAGTTTGTAATTAACAAAGTTGTGAGAGCTGCTCGGGTCAAAGAGAATGTGAACTCTTTGGTCCCTAACTTCTCCATAAACTCGGAAAAGATCATGGGAACCAAATAACTGTCATCGCAACTTGATTAGCTCCCTTGGCTTTGGTACCCAGATGGAGCTTCGGTCCCGGCGCTTGCTTCTGGTTCTTGCGCTTATGACAATCATTCTTAGTGTGGCCCCGCTCCTCGCAGAAGAAGCAACGTCCTTCCTTCTTTAGCTTCTAGGTACGAAGGAAACGGGCACGACCATTCTTCGCCTGAGTCAAATGTTTCTTGGAGGCGTTGTCTATAGACTTCGACTCCCCGGTACCAGTGGTAGACTGGAAGAACTTCCGCTTGTTCTTCCCACCCGTGTCGGCAACTATGGTTCCCTTTGCACTGGCCATGGTATCATCATAAATATGCGCGTAATTCATGGCCTCTTGCAATGTGGTACACTTGTTGTTCTTGATCTGTAACTTGTACGAGTCAGGCAAACCATCCACAAGGAAACCTAACAAGGTCACTGGATCCATCTTTGTAGCTCTGGTCTGCAAATCCCGAAACCTTTGAAGATAAACCTCAAAAGTCAAATTCAGCTTGGACATATCGAGGGCTTTAAGCTTGCCTACGATATCGTAATCTTCCTCCTTCTTCAAAAACTCTTTCATGAAGACGCCTTCGAATTCGTTCCATGTTGCAAGCTTGGGTTGGAGTTCCTTCCACCACAATAAAGCCTTTCCTGACATAAACCCGGCTGCAAGCTGTATTTTCTTGTCATTTAGATAAGGGTGAAACTGGAAGTGTACTTGCCACTTGTGCAACCAAGTGTCAACAACCTCCTTGATATCTTCTGATCTCCGGGAAAAGGATCTAGAGTGATGTTCGGACCTAACACTGAAGCCATGGCATCCACATGCGTGAGCGCCTGAACAGTGCTAGTCAAAACTGTGAGTGTAGTTTGAATCCCTTGGAGTTGCTGTGTCAACCCCATTTGATTCGTGTTAACCTACTCAAACTTTTTATCAAGAGCAGTGGTGAATTCACTGAAGGCCTTTTTCGTAATCAGATCATCATAGAGACCCTGGTCATCATCCGCATGGTAGTTCAAATCCTGGTCTCCCATCGCAAGCTCAGGGTCTACAGAATCAGCCATGACTGAAATCTAATCTGAAAAGAAGATAGGCTAGAGAAGAGAAACAAGCAGGTGGCCTGGAAGCTAGGAGGTAGATACGAAGTGGAAGCTGGCCAAGAAGGAGGCGATGGAAGAAGGGAAAGCTGGTCGATGAAGAAGGTAAGCTGGCTGGGCTGAGCTGACGATTCAGCTCAGATTTTGGAACCTGGGACTCCGCTCCTGGCTGTCCGTACGAAGGACTGTAGCAGCCCGTACAAGTATTCTAGCTCCCGAGCGTGAAGGTGTAGAGGGGCTGGAATTTTGCGCAATCTGCAGGCTATGGGAGAAGGCAATTTGGCCGAACTTATAGTGGGAGAGCAGGCTTTTAGTAAAGCCCTGCTTTTCCAAAAGCTCACCCTCCAAAAATGGAGGGGTAGTGCTTTTTTAAGCCTCTCGAAAAGCAGCTGACCCAAATTACGATTTGTCCCTATCCTATTTCGCACCTTCTTGCGCTCCCCTTCTACCTGCCATCACCACGCCTGAGCAGCCAGCCGACATGCGGGATCCCCCTTTGGTTCGCCCCAACTCTACACTCTCTCCTGACTCCCTTCTGACGCCTTTACCTGGACCCCACTTCTTCCTCCTAACTACACCTCTCTTCCTCTCTCTCAACCTGTCACTTCTTGCAACGAAATCACCCTGCTCTCTCTCTCTCTCTCTTTCCTTCTTTCCCAAATCTCAACCACTTCCCAGAATCCGATGAACCAAACAAACACTTGTAGCACGAATTTCGAAATTAGGGCATACTTGGAGAAAGAATCGTCCAAAATTTTCGCAACAGAAGTTCCTACCTCAGGAGTTGGCTCTGATACCAACTGACACGTCCCAACACTCCTGAAAAGCAAACACAAGAACACGCACAACGTGAGAAAACTGAGCAGGCTGCTCACCACCCAACCACGACATCTACGGGATGTGATCCCGAATCAGGAGATGTCCCCTCCGAGCCACGAGCTGAGCTACTGGCACGAACTCCCAACCAGATCCAAACCAGCATGGTGTCCCATACCACCAAGTGGCGCTGTGAAGCCTGGGATCTGCTGCTGGGCCTTGGGCTACGCTATTATGCAGGCGCGCGTCCGCGACTCAATCCAGGATCAGACCTAGCACCTGGGAACGAAACTTGCTCCTATCGGCTCTCTGAGAATTGAACCTCTGGGCCCCTTATATAGACTCGGGCCCCAAGTGCCAAAATTAGCGAAGACCTCTAACTGGTTCGTACCCTTGCCACTCAACCCGAGAATCAAGCCTGCCTAGCTCTAAGCCTCCCTAGGCTACCTGAGCTAGTCTAGTGTAACCAGTACACGTCGGATACCAATCCGTGCACATGACACAGGGCCTGTTTATACACCTGGCAGTAGGCGCCTACACCAGTGGCCAAACCCTGGGCTAAACCAGGGTAGAAGACCTGGTCGGTGGAGATCAGCAGGGCCAGTCGGCTATTTTGGGCTGGTTCTGAGGCTATATAAGCCTCCCCTAGCCTCCACACACTTATCCATTTTTGATTGAAGCCTCAGCAGCAGGCAACATACTAGATGGTGAAGTATTTTTTGATCAGGAGAGTTCTTAGCAGTGTTTGTTCCCAGCCCCTTTGCTGGATGATTGTGTGCTCACCTTTGGGCCTGTTTTGCCCAGATCTTGTGGAAGAATAAAGTCTGAGCTCTCTCTCTCTCTCTCTCTCTCTCTCTCTCTATTCTATTTTGCTGCTTATGTTCAGGAGTGAGGTGTGCATCAGTGAGATCATCTTTGACTGATTGTATAGAGCTCTTTCATTCCGCTGCATGTCTGAGGTTCGAGTGATTCCTACCTCTGTTCTCTGACATGGTATCAGAGCCAACATTGCAGCTCTAGTTTTCACTCTGAAGGAAGGAGTCCCTCCACTTTCGAATGCGATCCCAATTCAAGTAAGGTGTGTGCTGACCTTGTTTGGTTGCTACAGCAAGTTTCCTGTTTCAATTGTTTGTGATTTTTGAGAAGCTATGATGGTAAAGGTTCAAAGCATTCGGGAGGTGGTTTTAGCCCTGAAGGATTCTAGAAGTGGTGCTGCCCCCATTGTTTCCACATCCATGCTTTCTACGACGATTCTAAGTTTTGGAGAGGCAGGGAAGCTTGATGGGACAAAATATCCCATCTAGAAAAAGCGTTGCCATCTAGAGGCTAGGAAGCTTTGGGAGATCACAAAGGGGGCGAATCTGATGCCCATGGACATCAATCAAGGATGCTTCAGGAAGGATTACCCTGGTTGTAGATCCAGACAAGCTCGAAGCATGGGAAAACAAAGAGGCCTAGGCTCTTGCACTGATCATGGGATGATGGTGGACTCTGTTATTCCACATATTCAAATGGCTGATACGTCAGGTGAGGCATGAAACTCTCTAATATGTCAATGTCAGATATTGAGAGAGGGTATGAAGAAGCTTGCTGAACGGAGGGTTACATACCTTCAAATAGTCAGAGGGGGAATCTTCATGGCATTCGGTGCCTTCTGCATGGTGGCTGTGGAGTTCCATGATGAAGTCTCCAAGGAGGCTAAGTTATTGATAGATGCATCATACGGGAATGCAGGTCCATGGAGGCCCAGTTCTAGGATGCTGGATATGATGATGGTTGTCCCAATTGAAGACTATATGTCCGAGATAGGAAACCACAAGAAAATGAGAATTTGCAGGTGACCTTAGTGGACTTAGGGTTAAAGCTTGAGTGGAGTGTAGCAGGAGCTTGGTGGTAGACATTGATAGATGCAGTTCCAGGGTTTTCGGACATACACTTTGTAGAGGGAATCTAGATGGACCAGCCACCGATTTCTCTATTGGAAGAGTTTATGGATAATTTGATGATCGAAAGTTTGGAAGAGACCCATGGTTCTTGCCGATTGGCAAGATCCAGGCTGTTCCTAGCTTATGACGGGGATCTGTATGTATAAGTATGGTCTAATCATTAGTGATGGTCACAAGATGGTGACTCTTTGGTTGTACCTAATGGGGTCCTCTCAGGGTTTCGGCAAGTTTGTGACTTTTGTTTGACAGTAGACATCAGGTGGGTATTGTGTTCATGGTAACTGTGGCCTTGAATTGATCGTGGGCATTGTAGAGCATTCTAGAAGACCTGGCATTTTGTGATTGGGTGGAGCATTTGGTGATCACGTGCCACATCATCAACGAGCAAGACCTGAAGGTGTGAGAATGCCTTCAACTTGTTCCAAAGATCCTCGCATGGGAGCTGACAGAACATCTCTTTGATTTTGTAGTTGTGGGCCCTCAATTCATCATTGAGAGTGTTAGAATATGAGCACCACTTCCCCACTTGTGAGCGGCCAAATGAGGACTGCTGTAGGGTAGGAGACCCGCAATATTATAGGGTTGATAAGGCTGCCACGTGGACAGCAATGTGGATGCCACGGCAGCATAGAGGGCTACTTGAAGGCACGATGTATCGGGCTGCATGTGGGCAGCACATTTTACAAGATCTGGCTGCCACATAAGCAGCACATATTCCCTTTTCTAGGGGCTTAAGTAGGCCTCAATGATTTCAAACCTGGCCAGCCTTGTTGCCTAGGGGTAAACGGGTACAAGAAAGGAAAATAGCCTGTTTGGCAGGTTGACAGGGCCATGTGCGAGCCTTAAACCCCCAACAATTGTGTGTGTCCTCAACAATTATTTAATTATCATATAATGTAGATCTTTGTTTTGAGAGTGTGCATTGTCAAAATCAGTGGAAGGGGTTCCAGTGGTGGAGTACCATTTTCTTTGCTGCATGATCCTTACTCTCTTTTAGCCCTTTGTCCTGTACTTCATCTTCTAGTTCCTGTCAAGTGCACCTAAGGGCTCTTGTTATCCCTTATAAACTCTCTTACACCTAGAACTCTATATATGTACCTTTTCCACCTCGTGTTTGGATGATGTGATCATACTTATTTTCAATATATTGCCACCAAACTTTCCTAATGCTTTCATCATTCTTACCATTTAAGCATTAATGGTCCTCCTCAAAAGGGACTCCTTGGTCTTACCATCTAGCAGTAGTCTTCTCATCCCACTACGACATGCCAAGGGGGTAACTTAAGCAGTTCTTATCCCCCATGGTATTCCATCGCCCATTGCCCATGAGCATAAGGGTTCAGTTTCACTAATGTAAAGAAGTTTCCAGGGGCGGCTTTGGGATACTTGGATGTTGGTTAATAAAATGGGCACTTGTTGTTGTGCAATTTGATACTTAAGATCTGAATGTTTGAGAAAATTTGTATGGACTGCGTTTTTGGCTGCAAACTGATTACACTGCAAATGTAGATAGGAGCATTTCCAGTTTTTGTCACAGATGGGGAACCACCTCCATTGAAATTGCAAGTTCGGCTTGATCGGTTCAGTCGGATATCAGGTTTGCCAGCAAACACTCCTGCAGAGGGGACTGACTGTAATATAGCACGAAACAGCCTTTTCACTGAAAGCATCGAGGAGTGTGTGGTGAGTTTTTTTCCTAAACTTCTTTAGAACAAATCATGTATTTTTGTTTTCAGAAACATTCAAGTGGACAGACGTTTACCTTTGAAGGCATACATGAGAATAGAGCTTGGGTATGTCTCATGCAGGAATTGATTAAACTTCTTGGATTGCCAGTATTAAGGGCTAAATATGAAGCAGAAGGCCTATGTGCTGAATTAGATAGACAAGGTCTTGTAAATGCTTGTGTAACACCTGACAGCGATGCCTTTCTTTATGGTGCGAAATGTGTCATCAAAAATCTCCAAGCAGATCTTAAGGTACCATGGCAATCTCGATTATATTGCAACACAACAGCACTAAACATTAAACCTTCAGATGTTTTTCCTCCCACAATAAACATGCAAGCTGTGCCATTCCCGGTTGTGTCTATTTGATAAAATTTTAAAATTATATGAAATACTTACAATTTCTCTCTTTCATATAGGATCCGCTTGTGGAGTCTTATACAACTGATGATATCCAGTCCATATTGGGACTGCATAGAGAGCACTTGGTTGCATTAGCACTTCTTGCAGGTTGTGATTATAATGTCCATGGGGTTCCCGGAATTGGTTGCCACAATGCTGTGCGTCTAGTTAAAATGGTACCAAAGCATCAGGTTTTAGACAGGTTTTCCCTATCTTTCCTCCATTACAGCTTTTTTCAAGATGTAAAAACTTGTGATACATTGTACTGATTTAAAAACTACCTTCTAACAGGCTGCGAATGTGGGGAGAAGGCAAGTTTAAGTTTAAACCAGAAATCAATGGTTTAGATGGTGACGTTATAGACATTGAGGAAGAGGAGGAGGCTGAGACAATGCTGGAGAATCTAGGGAAGCCTGTTGCTAAAAATGCACCTCATTGCTCTAATTGTGGCCATTTAGGAACCAAAACAATCCATTTGAAGTTTGGTTGTGAACAGTGTAGATTTGATTGTTCAGCTACTTATATTGAGCAGGGATGTAGGCCGAAGTTGCAAGGTTTCAAGTGTACCTGTGAAGTTTGCATAAAAGTATGTTATCCTATCATATTTGAAGCAAATTATTATTTTTTGAACCCACTGTAATTGCATGAGTATAAGTGGCATAGTGAATGCAGCCTGCAGGCTGGAACAGATCTGTGTTTTTGGTTGGTAGGTGCAAACAGCATAGGGGTTTCCCCTCACGTGCCCCTCTACCTACGCTTGCCTCTTGCCAAAGTCTCTATATAAATTGAAAGAAGACTGGAAACGAAATCTGCACCCCCCCCCCCCCCTCCCGTTGTGCAGCTTCCTTTTCCAACTTTAAATAGTGACTGGGCGAGTTATGGTGGCCCCAGCCGGTACAACTAAGAAACCATTATCGTGGTATTTGCCTCATCTGATTTTGACTCCTCTTCCTTGAGCGGCTCCTCCTTTTTCTAATCTACTTTCTTCCTATTGTACGTAAGTCAATCCACAAACCTGAAAGGTAACACCATGTGACTTGTTTGACACACACACACTTTCACCAATGCCGGCATCTCCTTTGTCTCCCTGAAGTAGGCTCTCTGGGCTCTGATACAGAGATAATAGGACAGCATACACCTAACTACCTCCGCAAAACAATAATGGGTTCCCACGGATCACACCAGCACTCCTCTCTTGTGCACACAATTAGATATAGAGACACAGTCAGATTTAGTAATAACTCCAGCAAAAGGGCAGCAGAAATATGAGGGCAGTCTCTCCTGTCTTGAGATGGCCGACCAAACCTCCAATCAAACCCAATTACAACACAACAGGGCCAACAGATGACTTGCCCAACCCCTGGATCTACTGGCCAACCACACCTGCCATGCATGCCAACCTGGGTCAGATCCTCCTGGCCCTAATCAGGGATTTTATTGTGCCTATATACAGCCATATCAAGGTCACTGAATCTAGCCTCGTGTGGGATCATGGATGCTCGACAATGGGGTTCATCAGCATCAGCTCCTTCATGGGGACATGCATTCTCAAACCCTAATGTGGATCTGCATGTCCCATCATAGGCATGTGTTCTTCCTCTGATTGGGCATGCATCTTTCTTTTCTTTTCTTTCTGCCATTTGGAAGCCATGCTTAAGCTTGACATTATTTTTGGTGCTAGCTCTCACATCTCAAAATTGTCACTTAAGATTGCTTTCTTTGAATTGAAGATGGCTAGTGGCACTCCTTTGGCTGCCCATGTCAATTATATGCGGAGTCTCATGACTCAACTTGCTTCTATCAACTCTCCAATCACTACTGATGATGCAATGGCAGTATTGCTCAAAAGTATGCCTGAAGATTATGATCATGTTGTTACCACTTTGAAAAATCTTCCTAATCCTACTCTTGAAGGTCTTATTACTGCTCTTCAAGAAGAAGAAAGGCACATGGAACTCCGGAGAGGCAATGACACAGCCTATGCCATAAAAACTCAAAAGGGGAAGTTTTCACCTTGCAAACATTGTGGAAAGACTAATCACCTCTCAAAATATTGCTTTAAGATCAATCCATGCAAACATTGTGGCAAAAACAATCACCATGAAAAGTATTGTAAAGCCAAAAAGGAAGAAACTACAAAGTCAGAAACTGCCAATCTACTTTCATTTGATGAGTCTCCACATGATGAAGACTATGCTTTTTAGGCACTTTGTCTTTTTTGTTTATCATCACACACTTGGTCAAATTTTGAGGTTCTCTGCCTGGAGTAGTACTCCAAAAAGAATATGTTATGTAAATCACCTTTGGTCACCATATGATGTAGACGATGTGATATGTGTTTTGTCTATCCCATTTATGTGAACCTCACACCCTTGGGAACCCTTGCGAGCATGAGATCCTAGCCATAGATTTATCCTTGACCACCATGAGATGGCATGAGAAACTATGAGACTAGATGTATCCTTGACTCTGCAAGAGGCAAATCCTTGAGGGAGGGTATGTTGGGATAAGTATGATCAAGGGCTTGCTCTATGGTGCATGTGTGCATCTAGGGGAGTCACATGTGTGTTTGTGTGTGTTGTAAAGGCACATCAAGTGCTATGATGTGTCTAGTGTGTGACCTAAGTGATGATGTAAGACAAAGGCAATCCCATTGATGTAGGGATTGATTCCCACTGATATAGGGGCTGATTGCCACTATGTAGGGAAGGTATTACCTTCTCCCCCTTTCTATAAGAGAGAGTACTCTCTCTCACAATCATAATAGAGAACTACCATATTTCTTTCATTGTGCTCTCACACCTCTTGCAAGATGCATCTATTCTATCCTACGGGATTCTACACTATGAGTGTTCGAAGCAAACATGATACAGGTACGTAAACAATGGGGAGTAGGTCTAAGGGATGAATTCAAAATCGCCCCAAGTTGTAGCACAATTAACCACACAGTTTATGGCTCTTTCCATTTCTCTTTTGCTTAAAAGCAACCAACCAAACTCATATCCAAGGGAGGGTTCTTATCTACTCCTTAACCCTTCTTCTAGGGCATTGAAAGCAATGGACTTCGCATGTAAGAGGCGCATGAGCACAAGCTAAAAACACCCTAAAAACACCCGGAAACACAAGCTAAGAACACATAGAAACACAAGCCACAAGCCCACAAGAAAGACAATCTTTGTTTTATTACAGCTTTGCCCTCCTCTCGCATGCCAGAGGCACTATTAATCCAGTTTGTATATCAGTCTAAGGAGCAAGCAAAGGAACAAACAACTAGATCGTCTAAGGAGTGAGCAAAGGACCAAACAACTAGATGATAGCACAAGCATGTGTTGAGTAGTGGCATAGTACCACTTTTATAATGTGTAGGACATCTGTCAACTGGCCTCATAATGAACATCGAGGAAGCAAGAAAAGATGAAAGCACTCTCAGAAAATCTCAAGGACTCATCTCTAGAACTTTGTGAAAGAGAGGAAAAAAGTAATTTTTTATAAGAAATGCTTGGGAACATGTTAGAGAGAGAAAATAGTGGAATGAGGCTCACACTCTTTGGGCTCTAGTGTTCACAGTTCACTTTTTGTGCTCATGTGCATTATCTCCTTGTGTCTAGGCTCCCTTGCAACGTCAGCAGCTACTAACCTTCTGTACCCGCTAGACAACCTACAATGCTTTCAACCAGCTTACCCTTGTACCCTCCAACCCTTTTGCATCCCTTCTCCTCCTCTCTAATAGTGTCTCCCACTGCTTCACCCCCTCCCACTCTCTCTGATATCCTCTGCCACTCCTTCACCTTCTCCTTAGTGACTTTTTCCTCCTTTCCCCATCTTCGTTTCTCATATCTATTCTTCCCATTCACTCCTAGCTCCATTTTTTCTTCAGAATACTTTCTGTAGTCCCACTCCCGATCTGCCCCTGCCCTTGCCATCCTTCAACTCCTAGCATGGACTTCTCAATCTGCTGCAGATTTTGTTGATGAAGTCTTCAAGGAGTCGAGTTGCTGCCAAAGGCAGCTAATCAGTTCTAGAGACGGCTGGTAGTAGGTCTATAGTTTCCGAAAGGATTCCTGGTGGTGGGGACTGGGGATTGGGCACGGATTCATCAGTTTGAGGTTGCAAATGCTGCCAGATATTGGACACATTGAGCAGATCTTGGATGCTTGGTGCTTAGAGAATCCCAGCTGTTTCCTAGCTTTGAGTGGGACAGCTGGATAGTCATCTATGAGTTGCAAGATGACTCGATAAGGGGCCTTGAGTCCTTGCAATCCCCAACTAAAGCAAGCCACGGAAGTCCCATCTGAGAGGCACACAGTGGCAGGAGGGAGAGTAGCAGTAGCAGCACTACGCTGCATGGAGACTGCCCTATTCGGATGGTAATGTCTATGAGTTCCTTGGTGTTTTTCTTAAGCTATGGGCATGGATGAAAAGAGAAAAGTTCTTTGACTGTCTTGATACAAGCTTGAGGTGTTGATCTACTATTAGTGCTAAGCTTTCCATCTCAAGTCTATGCCCGTGAGATTGCAATAGTTGAATTGTGGTCATACTTTGTGATATGCTCCTGCAAGATATACTGTGTTGTGTCCGTGTCATTTGCACTTTGTGGGGTTTTGTGAGTGCTCTATCGTGATTTTGACCAAGAAAGTTCCATAATGAAATTCATGGGATTCTAGCTATAGCAATGATGATGCAGTAGTGCCCACAAGTGGCCCAGCGCAAGTCACATGCAATAGGGCTCACAAATAGACTAGCATTAGTGGCATTCAGTATTTGCTCATGAGTGACAAGCTATTACGCATATGAGTGCATTTAGAGTTCCCTCAACTGGTGATGAGACGAAGTAGCTACCAAAGAGAGCTAGCAAATGCCAATTAGAGTGGAGCTGAGATGCCCCTTGTCGAGTTTGTAAAGCTTACACAGAGAAATGGACCCAAAAAGTGGCTGGAGAAAGGTAGGGGAAGTCTTTAGGAGTCTGTTCAGTGGAGACGTATACCTGCCTGATGCCAATTTTCAACTGATAGACATTTGACAGCTAGCTGCCTTCTCTCTTTAATACCCTCTTAAGTTGCACCTGCATGCTGCTAATTGTACACCACTAGCATCTTCAAACCTTCAAATACTCTGACATGAAAAAAAAGTGCAAGCTCTTGACTCCTTTCATACAAAATAACGCCAAGGTTGTGTTTCTGTTTAGTTCGGTTCTTTCCCCTACATAGTCCATCTCTGAAAGTCTCAAATATAGGTCCTTGTAAGTTTCTATGTGTGTCACATGTGATAGAGCGAGGATTCGTAAACCAAGCTGTCATGACTTTGTGGTGGGATTTCATATTTATTTTGTTTAATTTTGACATGATGACCCTCTCTTTCTTTCTTTCTCAATATTTTTCTTCCTGTGTGCACGCGTGCATGTGTGCGTTTCTGTTTTCTTTCTTAACTTTGTTTGCAATTATGAATAATAAAATTTGTAAGATGAGATACATGCTAGTCTTTTGAAGGGATATATTGGAGTTTGGGGATGTTCTTGATATCTACATATATTGTGGTTTCTTGCAGCGAGAAATCAGAAAGAAGCATATGAAACAAAAGGGATGGCAGCTTAAAGTCTGTCAAAAGATATCAGAAACCAGAGGATTCCCAAATGAACAGATCGTTCAAATCTATATGAACTCTGAACATGGTAGTTTAGTGGGTATGCATTCTACCTATTTTCTGATTAGGACTTATTGTTCCTTTGAAGTTATGTTTGGGAGGTTGAACATGACAACGTAAAGTACATTTACTATTCTTTTTTTATTAATTAAAAAAAACATTTATTATCTCAATATTGGAGGGTTTTATAAAGTTTCTATTGAGAGAAATCTATGGGTAACTCTTGTTTGTAGAGGAAATACAGAATTCTTTTTCTCTGACACGGAAAGCACCTCAAATAGAAGCTCTTGAAAGGTTCCTTGAAGATCGTCTATATTGGGATAAGGTCTATATCAGACAGAAAGCTTTGCCTCTTCTTTCATGGTTTTGTTTGATGGAAATAGCAACCATGAGGCGATCCACATCATCTGGGTCAGTGGCACCCGGAGGGCTTATTAATGGTATATATGCCCCCCATTCTATTCAGCGCATCAAAATCTCTTTCTCAAAGCCTTTCTATATGTTGAGATGGAGACAAGTAAAAGACAGTGCAGCTCAAGAAGACTGGCTGGGCCTGAAGTGTATCAGTTGTAGTCAAGAGAAAAAATTGGATGATGACAAGCTGCAAGACACAGATGAGATGGCTTCAAGTTTGCAAACAGAGACTCTAGGGAACACTACATTGTTCACCACAGATGAAGACATGGCCTTGGTCCGGGATGCCTGTCCACGCCTTGTAGATCTTTTTGAACACGAGCAGGTAATAAGAGGTGGTTTGTTTAAAGTAGAATCTGTCTTTTGATTATTACCAAATTTAATTTTCATAGTCCCTATTACCATTTTGTTCTAACTGCAGTATGCACATTCCATCAGGATGTGAGGCGGAAGAGCAAGAAGAGAAAAACAAAAAGGCTGATAGCCAAGAATACATCTGCCAAAGAGCGGCAGCTAAATATTACATCTTTCTTTAAAGTACGTAAAGAAAAAACCACTCTTCAAGGAACAAATGCAATCAACATGACGCGAGACATGACTATGGTAAAACAAGAGACACACAGAAGAGAAGTCTTTATTGAAGAATCCAATTCAGACATGATGCAAGACACGGCTATGGCCAACGAGACACAAATGAACGAAGTAGTTTCTACAGAAGTCACGAACAGAATGGATACAATGCGAGACATGGTCATGGACGAAAGGGGACAAACAACAGAAGTAGTCATGACAAAGCATGCAAATGCATGTGACACAAAACGAGATATGGCTATGACAGACCAAAGGATGCAAACAAGAGAAGTAGTTGTTATTGACGACACAGACACAGTTGAGGAATCATTCCTCCACCCATGCAAAATGAGGAAACTCAGGAAGCAATCACCTGTAAATTATGTAAGGCCCCAATTATCATCAGAAGTCTTTTCACCACCTTTAAGAAGTCCGCTGGACACAAAAACTCTGGATGATATCTGTACTGGCATGGATCTGGATCCTTCAAGCAGTTTGAAGGAAAAGGACCGAGGTCTTTGTGATGCTTCCCTGATAGATGGGAGATCACTCCAAGTTTTTGTACGGAGGAAATTGTTTTAGTGCTGTTACTTTAGATATGCCAGGTCACAGGACTATTCTAATTTTCAGTCATTTTTGCAATGGCTTTGCCATTGGAGGTCAAAGATCTCACTATCCTGCCAGGTTGCACGGCGCTCAAACCTGTGTAGTGCTCTTTCAAGTAATTATGAAAGTTAATGTATACATTTTGACAGAGGTTTTGGGAAGGAGAGAGATGCACTACATGTTGTTATATCTTTGGATTGGGATGTGAAAAAAAAGTTTGTAAATTCTTGGTGAAATTTGTCAAGACTGAGTCAAGACATCAGTGAGACGGCTTTTACCAGGAATTCCAAAGAGTACTAGGTACAAAGTAACCATCTAGGAGGATGCTAGCTCATAATGAGTTCAAATTTAATTTTTTTTGGATTGTGATAATTCTTTCTATCTTAAGTGGTGTGTTGCCCTATCAGCTTGGTTGTCTAAGCTTTTTTTTGCTTAGATGCTCATTTGGGAGAGACTAAAATGAAATCATTCAGTCTTCACAAGCAGTTGAAGCTTGAATAAAGAGATTGTGGACTACTTTTTGACTAGCCTTCTCCTTTAGTGCTAGCCTTCATCATGGCTGAGTCTGCCCTTCACCATAATGCTGACAGAAACTCAGTACGAAGACCTTTGAATAAATGGATGCTCAGTATGTGTCGGTGTGTGGATTTGTATGTGTGAGAGAATATGTTTATACTATGGTGTACACCCATTGTTGGGCACTGATGACGTCAGTGGCGATGTCATAGTAGCTAGTCCCTAGGAGTGACTATCATGAGATTGAAATTGCAATATGTTGTGTTTTTTGCTTCCTTGATTGTTGCTATGGTGCATCACTTTACGGTTTGCTTGATCGAATCTGGCTGCAATACATAGGTATAATACTCTTATAAGTATCCTACTATTCTTTAGTTCGCGTGTAGTCTTTGGTGGCATGGATGAGATGTAAGTGGGTACAAAGCGGTGGTTGACCTTGTAGAAATAGCTAGTTGCAAATTTAGGGAGCTAGGTAGCCTAGAGGCTTGAGACGAGATATTTGGAGGAGAATCAAGGAGAGGTATCCTTATGCTTGAGTTCACAAGGATGAAGGGAGGTCTGAGGATCGGCTCCTTGGCTATTCGGTTTTTGCACAAGGGACTACATGCTAGTGTAGGTTTGACGGAAGCTCCTTGGCCATCGCACTAAGGCTTGTGTAAGTTGAGTTGGCTCAAGGTGCTACACTTAAGGCATCGGATTGCATAGGTTTTGACATATGCACTATCACCTCTAGTGAATGGAGAACCCCCTTGAGAATAAGAACCATAGATTGCATATTTGTGAATTGGGAGACTCTAAGCTACAAGGAAAAGGGGAGAGAAGGGTATCAAGAGCTCATGATACATGGGTTTCTCTAATGAGTCTTCCTCCTTAGAAGTACACTCAACTTCCAACGATGCCATTGAGCTAGTGAAATGGAGGTTGCATTGGAGGCACTTTTTCTCTCTCATTGAATATCTGCATGACATAAAGTCTCCTCTTTTCTCACAAATACGTAGAAGAGAATGAACATCTCACAAAAAACTCATAAGATCACTCAAGAAATACTTGACATTGAGAATAAGATATCTCAAGCTCTAGGGGTCAGATTTGCTGTGAGCTTTTTAAAGTAAAGTAGAGAGAAAAAGAATCTCTACAAGAGAAGCTCAATTCATGAAGAGACTACCTCGAGAGGACGGCCTATGTCTTGATGAAGCACATGGTTTCACTCTCTCCACAAAGGATAGAGCGCCACAAACTTTGATACCATATTGAAGATTAGTTTGGGGGAGGGGGGGGGGCGGGGGGGGGGGGGGGGGGGCAGAGAGAGAGAGAGAGAGAGACTTTGGGTTTAGATTTGAAATCCCTAATCAGGGCTTGCTCATCTCAATAAACCGCCCATTTACCTTCTTTGCATGCTTCCTTTACTTTAGTAAGTTCACTATTTATTTATTTAAGTTGGGTCGGAGTGGTGCTCCTCAGATATCCAAATATTTGTACCCCTTAGTTTACGTGTTTGTCTCCAGATCTTAACTCTTACTGCCCTCCCTCTAAAGTATACTTGTGCTTGAGTGCTAGTTTGACAGATTTCAACTTGTGGTATTTCCTTCTTAAGGCATATGACTATATCATCTCTGTCTTTCACTTCACTGAGATGAAGGCATCCATATTTTAAACCCACAACATGTAGGGTCATTCATCATCTAGAGCTGCAAGCCAAATCTTGAGCTCTCAAACTTTAAGCTCTAGATAATGAAAACACTCATGTGGATTTGAAATGGTCTTCAGGGCAAAAGCTGCAACAATAGTTGAATAAGAAATCTTGTTGGACAAGGGCAAGGTAGCAAACTACTTTATCTTGGTAGGCTCTATGCTGGCCTGCATTAATCTTCCTACCCCAATGTTGGCCCTAACCTCTAGGTTGGGGCCAAGGGTTCATCCCAACCAACCTGGGGTCAATGGACAGAGTTGAAACTAAATTGGCTAACTGGAGTGACTAAACTAAATTGAATTTAAGTTATTGAAACTGAATTGACGAGAGCTAGATTGACTGAATTGAATGAAATGAAGCTCAAGTGTGAATCGAAATGGTTCTACTGTGAAATGTAATGAAGTCCAACTAAAGTTCAAAGAAAATTTGGAGGAACCTTGGAAAGCAATGGAAAAATGAATAGCTGATGTGTGGTGGTGGCGTCTTCCTCTTGCAAGCCGGTTGGGAGTGGATGTAAGAGGAAGTGTTGAGTGTCTGGGATGTGGAGGAGAGAGGAAGAGCTGAGTGGTTGAAGGGAGCACTGGAGATAAGCACTTGCTGCAAGAGGGAGAGAGAGAGAGAGAGAGAGAGAGAGTTGTATCAACATCTTTGAAAGGCCTTGTGGGCCTATGAGACAAAGTACAATAAAAAAAGTAACTTATACAAGTCACTCTGGGAAAGGGCTTGCTAGGGCCCTTGTTGAATGCTAAGCTAATAATAATCTCAAATCTCAAACATACAAAGCGAGTGCTTTAAATACATATCCGGTGCTAGCTCTTTGTTGATACATGAAAATGTCCCGTATCTACATCTATCGAGCCATCTCTTACTATGGGCGGGGGGTGTGGTCTTCGTGATCTCTTTATCCGATGGGCCATATCAATAGTGACACCTCGAGTTAAACCAACTCCTCTGAGTAGAGTAGCGATGGGTTGAATGTCTATGGTGTGCACTCTGGTTAGCCTTTGTATCATGCATGGTGGCTCCACCACCACTCCGTGCCGTCTCTTCCCACTGATCCAAGCTACACTCATGTCGGCTATCTCCTCCTCTACATGCCTTTGTTTTCAAAGAATTATTGATACATGTTCATCTATATACTTAAGCATAATTGATGGCCTTTAATTTGCATCTTGAACATAGACGGTCTTTCATCTTGATCATTTTGATCCAAGGTGGTGGAATGTGGTCCAAATTGCTCCTCCAAGCAAATAGACATTTGAAGACAAGGATGTGGATACAAAGATGCTGTTGATGAATCCAATTGATGCTTATGGATCTAGGGAAGAAGATGATCACGGTATGGGCCAGGAGAAGAAAGTGGAAATAATGACATTGTAATGGCAGAAGTTGGAGATCACAACATTGGGGAAGAAGAGGGAGATCATGTATCACCGGATATTATTGAAGAGGGTGAATTAGAGGATCAATTCTTAGATAGACATACAATAGACAATGATGATATAGGTGATCAATTGAGCATGCCTGATACACTAGTAACGTCTCTCTCTCTATATCATCCTATCTCCATCAAACGGAAGCAAATGCAGACTTGGTCATGGAAGCGGATCAGTTGAGAAAGTAGCACGAACCCATGTGCCTACTAAAAGAGAAAGTGGTATAGTCTTTAAATCCCATAGTAGGTGGGGTGGGTACATAGGAAGTGCTCCTTTGCCAATGTGCATAATCTGCAATCCACTGCTCTCTAGGTGTGAAAGTGGCTCTCTTGCCTTGATCCTTAGTTGATGAGATGAGACCTATATTTGTGGTGGATGGCGATACTTAATGTGTGTGAGACCCATACGTCCTCTAGGGTCTGGCGCCACTCCAGCCTTTGATACTCTCTGGAAGTGTCACGGTAGACCTGCATCGTGGTGGGATACTCTTGGTCTCCCCCCAAGTTTGTGATGTATGTAGCTATAATACATTCAACCATATGATAGATTTGATCTCATCTCACGGGATCATGAAGGCATGGGGTAGGCAAGCTGTATTGAAAGGAGGGAAGGCAATCCATATAAATACTTTGACTGTCAAACCATTTGGATATGCATCATGCATATCATGCTATAAGGTTAATGAAGTGTTAAGTGGACCCCAAAAACCATGTCTGGGACATGAGGTGCTACGTGCTAAAAATACAATTCAAACATACCCAGCTGGAGTAGGTAGTCATGCTTATTGGGGACTTGGATGTTGGTAATAAGTAGGTACTTTTGGTGATTGGGCACTTGATTAATGGTAGTTAAACTTACAGCTGGTTTTGTCAAATTTTTTAAATTCTACTCCCACTTTCCTAGGTATTTCTTTCAAGTCAGTCCTCTTCTTTGTGTCCGTCTTATTGAGTCCTTATCATGCTCTCTCGAGCTCTCAAGCTATTCTATCTTGCTCTCTCTCTCTCTCTCTCTCTCTCTCTCGCACGCGCGTACGCTCTCTTATCGTGTTCTCTCTTTCTTGAGCTCTCTTGCCATGATCTCCTCATTGTCTCTTCCCTTCTCCTTAGTTGTTACTCCATTGAAGGTGCACATACTAGAAAGCTTTGCAAATGACTGGGCCATGCTTTGAAGAGTTTCAAAGGGCAGAGGCATCTACACAATGTTGCAGTCTGTGGAAGGTGTGCGCCACCATAGTCCACTAGAGTCCTACGATGTAGTACACGGTGTGTCAAAGTCCATAGAATGTGCTATTGGTCCTCTTAATGCGATAGCCATCATAAGACATTACAAGTCTTCTAGGAGGGAAGAGCGATGTAGAAAGGAGAAGGAGAGGTTTTAGCCACTTGTTGTAAACTCGATCCGAAATAAATGAATAATTATGAGACTCCAACATGAGTCTCACATGAATTACTGTAAATATATATTTTTTGGTTTAATTAGGAGTAGCTATAGGAAACTCTAAGAACCAACGCAGTGGTCATGCATCTAGATAAGTGCAGGAGAGCTAGGCGGAGATGACAGGTGGTGAGCTGTGGATAGATGACGGGACACGCTATGGATAGCAAAATGTACAAAGATGCAGCATCGAGACTGCACTAAGGAGGGCATAATTGCTCATTTAGTGACATTGGCGAGCTCTACAAATTCAGAATAGCATATTTTGACAGATTGCATCTCATTATTACGTTAGTAAGGCAATCATTACGTCGAGAAAAATTCGAGCGAGAGTGCGAGTTTGCTCGAAATTCAAAATATCACCCACCAATGCATCACATTAAAGCCCCAAAATACCTTCAAAATAGTTCCACAATTGGTCGCATCCTATTGTGCTTTGACCCTATCCTTGTGCATAGTCTTCATATTCTCCATCGGCTCCCCAAACATCCCCATGTCATCACCTTGGATGGCATGCACATATCTGGCCTTTTTTTGGTGGTATTCTATGGATACCCTACATACATTGATGAAAGGCTAAGGATTTTAATGGTAGAGTTTTCTTGTATTTTTGTCACCTCTCGATTTTTATGCCTGCAATTATGCACGGTCTTTGGCCTCTCCTTCAGCTCATCAAAACTCCACGTCTCCTCCATCATCTCCCCAAAAATCCACACATAGCAAGATGGCCTCTATGAATACAAATATGTATTGTTATCTCTCCACAAGCCTCAATGAGGCTCTCATCAATGACTGAGTTATAGAATATTCTCTCTGGATGTAATCTATTTTGTTCAACTTTTGCTCAATGAGGGTCTTAGAAATGACTAAGTAGTTATCCTTGCAGTAATCGCTTTTGTTTCAACTTTAATATAATACTATTATGGAAAAAACTCTCTTTGGATAAAATCTCTTTTATTCAACTTTTTCTCAATGAGGATCTCAACAATTACTAAGTTGTGATAAACTATCTTTATATGTAATATCTTTTGTTCAAATTTTGCTTAATGAGGTTGAGCAATGGCTAAGTTGTTATCCTCATCTTCTTTGTTTCAACTTTGCTATAAATAATACTATCATCGTAGTCATTTGATGGCAATAGTTATTACTTGTAGCAGTCATTTGTAGGTTGTATTCATTGCACAAGTACTAAAATAGCTCCAAGAACTAGCATGGTGGTTGCACAAGGAAATACATCTTCCTTGGTTTAAGATTAAATTTTAACTACTTATTTTAAACTATTAATTGCACTCTCATTACACTATAACAACATGTTGCTCCAACCATCGGGCTGGTTTTAAACTTGGCATGCTAAGAATGTAAATTAAGTTATTTAAATACTTGAGGGGTTCACCTCCAAAAAATTTAGTGTACCACGTGCATTCAAAATGAGGGGTATTTTAATTCCGCTTTTGGGAAAATTTTAACAGGATTACAATAACAGGAGGGGTTTTGTAATTCAACTTTAGCAAAAAACCCGTTAGTTCATTAAGTAAAGAGGGGTAGTTTTATTGGAGGAAATTTTTTAGTTGAGGGGTTTCTTAGATGTAACCCCTTGAATGCACATGATACCTAGGATTTCTTAGTAGTACACCCCCTGAGTTTAGAAACGCAATTGCTGATATGACTGTTAAGGGGTCCCCTTTAGGGGCAAGGGCCATATAGACATGCCATGGACCACATAAGGCTCTTGCCCCTAAAGAGGACCCCTCAAGGACCATATCGACATGAAAGGGGTCATGTCAAGCATAAATGATGTGATATATATGAAAAAAAAAAGTGTTTTCCTTGGTTTAAAACTAACTTCAGCCACCATTAAAATAACTTCAAGAACCAGCACAGCAGTCGGTCCAAGCCAACATCACGACGTTGTCAACATCGTGGTTGTGAAGCAAGATCTTCAAGATTTTTACGAGTATAGATCTACACACTTTGAATTTTGCGGCACAAAACCAAAAGTCCCTTGTGGTACCCCAAAAGTTCTTATAGTACCTAGAAAGGCCCATGTGTCAACCTACAAATCACCTCTTGGTACCCCTTGAATGTACCTGATTGTACCTTTTGAAGTATCTTATAGAGTCAAAGTAACCCAACATACCATCCAAGGACTAAAGTACATTGTAGAGTATCCCAAAAAGTCCCTTTTGGTACCCCCAAATGTTCCTTATGGTACCTTAATAATTAAAAGCTGTATTCAATTTGTTAGCAGGGCTCTAGCATACGAAAACTTTTTTTTTTTGGATCCCTTGGAAATTGGAACAGGTGGCTACATGCTACGTGTCTTCTCTTAGCTCTCCAACTCGAAGCTCCTCCAAGCATATGCATCTCCCCACATCTCTTGGAAGCTCTTTCTCTTCACCTCTTAGCAGCTGCCCTAACTCTATCAAGCTCGGCCAGTAGCTCCTTCACCTCTCCTTCAAGCTAATGCTCCACCCTTCTTCTCCTTCTTCTGTGACTTCTTTTCCTCCAACTTTACTCCTCCACTCACATCATTCAGGCAACTGTACTCCTACTCCTCGAGATGCTCTCAAGGCGCCACTATTGCTCATGCACCAATCTATGCCTGCACGACTGCTGCCTCTACTTACAGCTCTTTCTTGCTTCAAATCTATTTCTACAAGAAAGCTACACGAACTTCTTTTGGTTGTGACGACACTCGACCACCTCTTGACTTGTACCTTATGAGCTCTCCCAACTGCTTTGTTTGTAGCTTCTTGCCATTGTTGCGAAGTCTTCTACCATCAACTATGGTGGTTGCACTCTGTTTGTTTTCTTGTAGACTTTGTTCAAGCTCACCTACTCCCTTGAGGCTCCAAACTCATTCTTTTAGTTGCTCTTAGCTCCATGGTGCTTAGCCTCTTCTCCCTGCTGCCAAGGCTGATCTTCAAGAAGTGTCGAAGTACTTCAAGAATTACACAAGTGGCAATGTCCCCATAGCAATGCCAAGACCACTAAAAGAATTTGAAGTTCAAGCTATGCTGCTAGAAACATTGGATAGAGTCCAATTTAACACAACCATAAACGGGAGCCGATTGAAGCAATACAACATCAACAAGCAAGCCATCCCCGACAATAATGAAGTTTTGGGAAATCCAAGTCTTCAATAGTTTGCACTAGATTGTTACGTGCGCACTCACTAGCATATGCACATTTTCGCACATATAGTTTGCACTAGATTGTTACACACACACTCACTAGCATATGCACATTTTTGCACATTCAGGAAGACCTAATCAATTTTCTATTAGGGATGATTGAGTCTTAGTTTCCCTATTAAATCCCACAAATAAGCATATAGTTAGTCCCTACCTAATCGACACATCACTGCACTCACACGATTTTGCATAGGCACATAATAGATTGCATAAATAATAGCATCACACACTTTCATTCCATACTCTCAAAGCATGCAATGAATTCACAAGTAAGACAAGAAGCTATGCCAAAACTCAAGATGAATTGGCAAAAGAATCTACATCCTCTTTGAAATTCACAGCGGTTTACCCCTCCTTAAGAGGAGATAAGCTTCCTGACTATAGACCACAAATTGTATGGTGCAAAAGCATTATAGCACGAATGACTCGCATGCCACAAGCTCAACAGCTACTGGGTTATGCACATGGCATCCCAACTCCGAAACCAAAATAAGCCATAACTCGAGGATAGGTAATCAAATGGATCCAGGAGTATGTTGTCTCTGTGCAACATGGACTTAGGTAGTACAGAATGTGTGTGTAGAGTAGCGGTAAAGCTCTGCTTGTACTTATATAAGGCTAGGAATAATCCCTCTTAGAAATCCAACTTGCATGTTTTACATGCAAGTTCTACATACAATTCCCACATACAACTCCTACATGCGAGTTCTACACGCAACTTCTATATGCAACTCTTACATGCAACTCCTACATGTGAGTTCTACATGCAACTCCTACATGCATGTTCTACATGCAACTCCTACATTCAACATGCAATGCTTGTTCTTGCATAAGGCTAGGAATAATCCCTCTTAGAAATCCAACTTGCATGTCCTACATGCAAGTTCTACATACGATTCCTACATGCAACTCCTACATGTGAGTTCTACATGCAACTCCTACATGCATGTTCTACATGCAACTCCTACATGCATGTTCTACATGCGAGTTCTACATGCAACTCCTACATGCATGTTCTACATGCAACTCTTACATGCAACATGCAACTTGCAACTCCTACATGTAACTTCTATATGCAAGTTCTACATGTAGAGAGAGAAGCTCTCCAACTTGTATAAATACCCCATAATGGAATGAAGCCCACACTCTTTGGGGCATTGTGTTGAGTTCTACTTTGGTATTCTAAGTAATTGTCTCAAGTGTCCATGCTTCCTTGCACTCCACATCCAAAAGCATATCCTAACCTTGCAACTCCTCCTCCTCTCTCCTCTAACCTTGCAACCCATCCTCTCCCTCTCCTCCTCCTCCTCCCTCCTCTCTCTTCTTTTTCTCTCCTCCTCCCTCCTCCTCCCTTCTCAAACCTCCTCCTCCTCCTCCTCCCTCCTCCTCCCTTCTCCTCCTTCCTCCTCCCTCTTCTTTCCCTCTCCTCCCTCCTCCTCCTCCCTTCTCCTCCTCCTTCCTCTCTCTTCTTTCCCCCATGCTCTTACACCTTCTTCCTCTCCCACCCCTATGCTCCCCCTAAACCCTTAGTTCCTCAACCCTTAACCTCCATGATCTAGGAGGGAGACGAGTTCTCCACCATGTACTCTACCTTGAACCTTGGATCCTTCTTCTAACCCTTGAACCTCTTCTAAACTCTGAAACCTCCTTCTAAACTCTGGAACCTCCTTCTAAACCCTAATACCTCCTTCTAAACCTTGAACCTCCCTCTAACCCTTGAACTCCTCCTAAACCCTTCAACCTCCAATGAAGGCGAAAGCCTTTATTACCTCAACCATGATGATACACATTCCTTTTACACATGCATGCACTATGTTTGCTTACCACCCTTAACCCTACAAATGACAACCTCGATATATCTGTAGGTGACAAAAAGCCTCGGAACCTTGCATATTGAGAATACCCTACTCTTCCTCTGGAAGCCATGGGAAAGAGCAAACAACCTCAATAGCTCTATTACCTTGAACCAATACAGCTCTAGCTCCTTCCCCCAAACCCACTACAACTCTATCTCAACCCATCAAGCTGACACCCATCAAATTGTTATCCACAACCTCACCAACTCTATCACACTGACCCACTATAGCTCAAGATACATCAAGCTAACAACCATCAAGCCATCACCCATCAATCTCTTTGCTGATATATACTAATAAGGTCAGTACCCTTTGCTAAAAAACGTGATATTCATGTTTCTTCAGGAAAATTGCTCCAAATCGCATTTTTTATCAAATTCTTACACACCTAGCATATTTTGCTAATAAACACGATACAGGGTTTTTTTATGGAAAAGAGCCTCAAATCGCATTTTTTAGAGAAAAAAGTTATTCTCTATGTGCTGTGTCACTGGCCTAAGGAAAGGTGAGGTCGACATAATCACAGATGAAGAAAACACTATTGCCCACAAATATAGCAGATTCCTAAGTGGTATTTATGAGTACCTAGATTTGTTCTAGAGCTGATGACTTGTATGTGGCTCTTGCACAGGTGCAATAAGGGGGGGGGGGGGTTTGGGGGGATAATGGGAGTAAGGGGGGGGGGGGATGATGGCAGTGATGTAGATAAGGTTGTGGTGTAGGAATGGAGGAAAGTGTAGATCAAAACTGCTAGAGGGATGGAGAAAAGTATAGATAAGGGGAAAGGGCATAGTTTTCAATGCATGAATTACTCAACCTTTACATTTGCAGAGCTCAAAATGGAAGGACAAGAGGAATGACACCATTTTAATTGGCGTATGGGTTACAAGCAATGGTATCTATGAAATTCATACTCTTCATGTTTGAGTTGATGGTTGCCCCAATTTCATGAGTCTCTCTCTCTCTCTCTCTCTCTCTCTCATCACCTCTCCCTACATTTATAATAGGGAAGCATTCCCTCTATTAACACTACTCCCATGGGGAAATTAACATTTTTGTGCCACCATCCTTAACCAACTCCACTGTTAGAGACAATACTATGAGCTAGATTTCCTCCTATAGCAGATGGAGTTTGAGAACCAGTAGGCCTGCACTCATAGTAACATGGTAAACCCATTAGCTAGTTAGGATAAATGCCCCCATTAGAGCCATTAGTCAATCCTAATCAAGCGGACAAGAGGCCTTACTTCACGAGTTTTCATTTGGCCAAAACACATTAGGATTGGAACCAAGTGAAACCTCTTTTTTGGCCAACCTTCCATGACCAAGAAAATTGGATTTGAAACCTATCGTAGGTACACAAAAACATAACTAATACAACAAATGGATAGGGATTTCATTGGAACCCTATGCCACTTCCTTCGTACAACCACCCAAGGGAGCCAAGTTGAAACTCCCTACCAAACCTAGGATAGCCATACATATGGCCAATACAATACACTACCACCAAAGAGCGCATCTTTTCATATTCTCGTGGATAGTGTAGGGTGATAGCTCAAACCCAAGAAAGTGACAACCATTCTATGGCCATGCCAAAAATGGTGAATTACCCCAATAAAATTCCACAAAAAGTCTTCATTCATCTGTCTCACCTAAGGCTCCAAAACCACCCATCATACAAGGCCTAGGGCCCAAGCTTCAATTGAACTTCAATTAGGAAACCAAAGGGACATACATCTCACCACGAATTCCAAAACAATACACATAAGTGCAGGGTATGTGGATTTAAAGAATCCATAAAGAATATTTCACATGGATTTTTATGCCTCAACACCTCCCCTACAACATCCACAACCTCTTATCATGGAAGATGTGCTTAAGATAGCACAAGCTATAAAAAGGGGGTGGCAAACCATTTTTAATTTTGCAACACAAGAGGCAGTGCCATCTAGAATAAGGGCACATTAGATATCTAAACTATTGAATGCATTTAATAGTAAGGGTAATCCAATTCAATAGATGGAGTAAGTTGATCAAGTGTGCAAAAACTTTGGGGATCCAATGACCTAAACAAGATATAAGCCTTTGTGTTTCAACTAGATGGAAATACAAGCCAATGATTCTACTCGCTTAGCCCAATGGAAAAAAAATCCCTCTTTGTGTTGAAGGTAGCATTTGCAATTGAATTTTCCTCAGTGTTACCAAGTGGATTTGGGTCATGCAATTGTATAGTATATACTAGGAACACAAGGAATCAAGAGACTTTATCACAAGGATGAAGGATTTAAACTTGAGGTGTGAGGAGGCAAAGGATCTAACACCATTTTAAGGCCTCCACCACAAATTTAAGGTCCAATTTTTTTTGTTTTTGTGGGTCCCAAAATGGCAATGAGGCAACAAAAATGGCTTGGGTTTTTTGGGACCCAAAAAAGGTTGTAGACCCCCCAACATTGGTTTATGACCATTTTGGTGCATCCACTATCATTTTTGGGTCCTTTTTTATTTTTGGGCCCAAAAATGGTAATGAGGGACCAAAATTGCTACAAGGAGATTGGGCATGCTCAAGAAATGTTGCTCTGAATATCATCTAGCTCATTACCTAGTAGCACAAGATATTTAATTGAGTGTTGTGTACATGGAGACTGATATCATGGGACTTCGCTTTCAACCACAAGAGTTTGAGACAAAAAGTGGTGGCAATGGAAGGCAAGGTCCTCTAAAGACAATGCCCCTAGAATAATAAACTATATGGAGCACCCGTAGCTCATAAATAATAAAGTATTTCTTACATCTAGAAGAGTTCAAAGCAATTCCATAAGGAAAAAGGATTACTTTGATGAATATAGTGCAAAAAAGAGCCATACTACTCATAGAGAACGCTAGAGTAAAGTTGAAGAAACAAAAGTCTCCACCATTGGATTGGATTCATAGAGACATGGATGAGACCCACAGAGACTTGGATGGATCCATAGGAGCTTATAAGGTGAAGATAGTGCCACTTTAGCAATAAAACACATACTTAGCATAAAACACTTATTTCATTAATTTTGAACTTGTCAATGTACAAATTCATTTTTACATATACTTTTGGACTAGATTTTGGATAAAATTTAAGAAAAAACCCACTTTTTAAAGCACAGATGAAAACTTAAAAACAAGCAATTTTTTAGAGATTTTTAAAGGATATGAATTCAAAATTATAAAATTTAACGTGACATAGATAAGTTACACTAAAAGAAAAGATTTAACAGTTGTAAACTCTCGTAACATTTACAATGGTGTTAACAAACACCTTCAAAAGTCACAATATTAAGAAAACTCTCACAATATTTATAATGGTGTTAATAAACACAAAAAGTTACAATAAGCCTCTCACTGGTGACGTAGAAGAGGGAGAGAGTAGGAGTTTGGGAGTGAGGAGAGGAGACACACCCACAGTAGACACCAATAGGTGGGGATAAACAATGAGTGGTACCTCCCCAAGTACACACAGTAGTATATATATCTTTGGATAAGGCTAGGACCACTAGGCACTAAGTACAATGCATACTTAGTGTACTTAGCAGTACTAGACTAAAAACTGTTACATAGGGTGGCCAGTGCCTTTACCCCAACAACCTCCCACTTAAAGGCAATGTGCCCTCAAGAGAAAGAAAATAAAGAACAGCATATACATCATAATGTACAAGACCAGTAGACTGGCCTTAACCTATACCCATTAGCCGTCTGCAATGTGCAAACCGCTCAGCAGCCAATCCTTTGGTCAACAAATCTGCTGGATTGTCATCAGTGTGAACTTTCACAAGCTGAAGTTGCTTGTTCTCAAGCACCTCCCTGATAAAATGATACTTCACGTCGATGTGCTTCGTCTTTGCATGAAAAACAGGATTTCGTGCCAACTGTATGGCACTCTGACTGTCACAATGCAACAATGGAGTATCACTAGAGTAGCCCAAATCTGCCACTAGCCAAGATAGCCATATAGCTTCCTTGCATGCCTCAGTGGCTGCAATATATTCAGCTTCTGTAGTAGACAGAGCAATGCACTGCTGCATTCTAGATACCCACGACACTGCACCTCCAGTGAAAGTGAAAACATATCCGGTAGTAGACTTCTGAGTATCAGGGTGACCGGCATAATCAGAGTCTGTATAACCCTGCACTTTTGCATCTTGACTGCCGAAACATATACACAAATCTTGTGTACCCTTCAGGTATCTCATGACACCTTTCACTGCATTCCAATGCTTCTTGCCGGGGTTTGCCATGTATCTACCAACCACTCCCACTGCAAACGCAATATCAGGCCTGGTTGCAACCATAGCATACATAAGACTGCCACACGCTGATGCATACGGAATCTTTGACATCTCAGCCCTCTCGGCATCTGTCTGAGGGCTGTCCAAAGCACTGATTTTCACATAAGGAGGCAATGGAGTACCAATACTCTTCCCCCCTTCCATGTGAAATCTCTGCAAGACCTTGCCAATGTATTCCTTCTGAGACAAGTATAGCAACCGCTTTTCCCTATCCCGAAGTATCCGCATGCCCAGTATATGGTTGGCATCACCAAGATCCTTCATATCAAAGGTCTGATGCAATCTCTTTTTTAAGGCATTCATCTCTTTATGAGATTTTCCAGCAATTAACATGTCATCCACATACAAAATGAGGATCAGTAAACTGCCATCTGAAGCTTTCTTGGTATACAAGCAGTGATCAATGTCACTTCTCCTATAACCTTGGGTTCGCATGAATGTATCAAACTTATGATACCATTCTCTGGGTGCCTGCTTAAGACCATAAAGACTTTTCTTCAGTCTGCACACAAGCTTCTCCTTTCCCTTCACTGTAAAACCTTCTGGCTGCTGCATAAAAATCTGTTCATGTAAATCACCATGAAGAAATGCCGTCTTGACATCCATTTGGACCAAGTTCATATTTGCATGTGCAACCAATGCTAATACAGTTCTGAGAGTTGTCATCTTAACGACAGGAGAGAATATCTCATCAAAGTCAACACCATATTCCTGCTTGAACCCCTTGTCAACCAGTCTGGCTTTATGCCTTGGCTTTTCACCAGGTGTGACTTTAAGTCGATAAACCCATTTGCATGGTAGTACTTTCTTACCAGTAGGCAAGGGTACCAATTCCCAAGTGCCATTTTTGTGAAGACTGTCCATTTCAGACTTCATGGCAAGATCCCATTGAACCTTGTCTGCCCTCTACCTAGCCTCTCTGTAGCATGAAGGC
Organism: Dipteris shenzhenensis; assembly: GCF_047967505.1. NCBI lineage: Eukaryota > Viridiplantae > Streptophyta > Polypodiopsida > Gleicheniales > Dipteridaceae > Dipteris > Dipteris shenzhenensis. Next base: position 11,966,541 of record NC_141614.1, on the reverse strand, counting down.
TCTCCACAATCAGTGAGCATTAGATAATCAAAGCCAGGAATAAATCTGTCTGGCTGCCGTGTCGGTCTGGTTGACCTTCTAACCTGATGACCATCATCATGAGGTGGTTGTCCAGCCTGTTCATTACCCAGTTTTGGCTGCATTTGCATGTCAGGAAGATCATCTAACTGTGGTACATCCATTGGGATATCATCTGCCATATCTGGCTGTCCATTTGGACCTGCTGCAGCATCATTTAATGGCTGATTATGCTGCTGTTGTGGCTGATTTACAGCCGGTCTGTGTTGCCCATGATGCCTGTCATCATCAATAGTTACTTTTAAAGGTCCCTGTTGTACAACAGGTTCCTTGAACATGATGGTTTCATAAAACACGACATCATTGCTGCGTATAAGTTTTCCGTTTGTGGGATCCCATAGTCTGTAGCCCCTCACCTTTGTCACCATACCCTAGGAAAATGCATTTCAGAGACTTTGGATCCAATTTAGTCCTGTCTTCCCTGCGTACATGCACATACGCGACACAACCAAAGACCCGTAGGTGTTTGTAAGACAGAGGCTTACCCGTCCATGCCTCTTCAGGCACACCACCACATAATCTCTTATTCGGTGACCTATTTATAAGGTGCACAGCTGTCTTTACAGCTTCAGACCAAAAAATGTGGGGCAATGCAGCATGTGACAACATAGATCTGACCTTTTCTTGAATGGTCCTGAACATTTTCTCAGTGGTACCATTCTGTGGAGGATCATACGGTGTAGATAACACCCTTTGAATTCCCTTTGTCTCACAGAATTCCTGGAACTCTTTGGACAAATACTCTCCACCATTGTCAGACCTCAAAGCTTTCAGTTTCTTGCCTGTCTCATTTTCGACCAGTGCAATAAATTTAGTGAAAGCAGTAAAGGTATCACTCTTTCTTTTAAGAGTGTAAACCCACACTTTGCAGGTGGCATCATCTATAAATGACAAAATGTACTTTGCTCCTCCTAAAGATACAGTAGGCATCTCACATACATCGGTATGGACAAGCTCCAAGAGCTGTAATTTCTGATTTGATGCCCTCTTATGAGGAATCTGTACTTGACGACCGTAGAGACAAAATTCACATTTCTTTAAATCTGAAAATTTTAGACTTGACAAGTAACCAAAATGAGCCAGTTGCTCCATTCCCTTAACACTCATATGGCCAAGCCGGCTTTGCCACAATGAAATCTTTGGCAGCTCGGCAGCATTTACATCGGAATGCGGACAATGTCCTGCATGAAGTGAATACAAAGTATCAAGTTTAGGACCTCTGGCTATAGCCATTGCCCCTTTGCTGATTTTCCACTTCTGATTACCAAAGGTGGTATGATAACCATCGTCATCCAACAACCCTATGGAAATCAAGTTATTCTTCACCTCAGGAACATGCCTGACCCCTTTGAGCATTAATTGCTGGCCATTTTCAAGAACAAGCCTGACATCACCTATGCCAGTGATGGAACATGCATGGTTATCACCAAGAAAAACAAATCCCTTTTGCCCACCTGCATATCTGACAAACAGATCTCTGTAGGGTGTCACATGAAAGGAAGCACCTGAATCTATAATCCAGGAAAGCATATCTGATCCATCTCCAGCATGAAGTGTATGAGCCTTCAGTGATGAAGTGAAGCATACCTCACGTCCACTGTCACTGTCACTAACATAAGTAACATGCAGCTCCTCTTTTTCTTTGCCCTTTGACTTGCCTTGAGCCTTGCCTTCTTTGGCTCTTTCGTCATTCTTTTTCTGAAAACATTTTTTCTCTACATGTCCCTTCTTGCCACAATAATTGCAGACAAGATCTTTCTTCGAGCGGGACTTGCTCCTTTCTCTTTCTTTGTCTTTTCCACGTGTTTTGGACCTGCTGCGTGCATTCAAAGCATTTGACTTCCCAACAGCATTGTTCTTTCTGTTCATCTCTTCCTGTAGAAGAGCGCTCTCCACATCAGCAAATAACAGAATGGCATTCGAGTTGCTAGTAGAAGTCCTAAATGTATCCCATGACTCAGGTAGAGAACATAGGATGAGTGTAGCTTTCAGCTCATCATCGAGCTTCAACCCTTGGTTGATCACCTGGCTGAATATGCTGTTGAACTCAATAATATGAGTGGACATAGGTGTCCCCTCCTTCATCTGAAGCCCAACAAGCTTCTTCAACCAGTAAGCTTTGCCCGTGGCACTTTTCTTGGCATATGTATCCTCAAGACGCTGCCACATTCTCCACGCAGTAGGTTCATCTCTGATGCCTACAACCAGTGAATCAACAACTGTAAGCATTATGGTTGACATGGCCAAGTTGTCCATCTTCTCCCACTGCTCATCAGTAATGTTGGAGGGCTTAACACCCTTCTCCTTTATAGGTTTGTACTGGTCCTTCTGCATCAACACATTGTAGCACTGTGTCCTCCATATGTCATAGTTTTTAGCTCCTTCGAGCTTCTTTATCTGAAACAAGGATGACACGTCGCTGCTGGAACTCATGGTAAATAAAGAAAAGTTTGTTCCTCAATGGAACTATTTGACTCCCTGAATGTATGTGCAGTGAAGCACAAATAAAAGATCTCTCCCGCAAGTGGAAGCTTCAATGAAAAGAACTCTGTTTTTGTGGCATAAACCAATCTTCCCCCGTGCTGCAGAAACAGTACAGCAGCCTGTTTTTGTCGTCCAGAGCATACAAAAAATAGTACAGCTGTAATAAAACAGCCTTCGAACAGTCCAGCAACTTTATGGATTATTTTGGAGGCAAATGACACTGTTATAACAGTGATTACAGAACTGATTTGACTGTCATAACAGTCCCAAAACTGTCATTTAATATTCAGACCTGCATTATGGCACGGTTGCCCAAAAAAAAAATTGCTGTAAAGTGACCCGTATTGACTTGGAATAGTCCTTCTACTGCAATTATACAATTATACAGTATAGGACTGGAAGCCAACAAAAGCCCCTTGTTTGAACAGGGATTTTGAGGGATTTTGTCACAATTTTAGAAATGCACGGGTTCCAATGTAGAATGAGAAGAGCATTAGCTTCCCCCCAAACAGTAATACATTGGAGCAGGTGCAAAGCCCCAAATTTTAGAGTGCTGCTGTGCTCTAGAATGGCATTTTTTACAACATTTTGTAGACTGCCTGCATTTATTGCATGTGTGGGTAACACCCCTGACTAATGCATCTGTCTCTGTCAACGAATAAGCATACACACTGCAAGTGACAATGCATACACCGCATCAAGATGGCATAGACTTCTGCTCAGGTAATAGGCATACACACTGCAAATCTGTCAATGCATACGCTGTGTAACCCTTCACTGGCCAAGTGAATAACCTGTCTCAACTCTGTTTGCGGCATAAGCTAAGCCTCAGAGTTGAGTGATGCCCTGCCATTGTAGAACACCTGTACATGCCTTTGCAGTACAAGATGCGTATTGAAATGACAGAAAATCATAGGATATAGTGCATAAGAAAGCAAAGTACCTTGCAGTTACAAAATAGGGCTTGCACAGTAGTGCGTCCCTCTTTTCAAGAGTAGTGAAGATAACTTGCAATTTTCAGCTTGACAAAACCTGTGTAAAATAGGAAAAGTACAGCAAGTACAATTGTACCTGCGTACATTACTGTGTCGCAGAATTTTCTACACAAGAAAGCGTGCCAAGTGCTGAAATAAACAGGAAATTGCTGTTGTAGAAGCACAACAGTGTGCCTGCTGGAAAACACAGGAATAGGTGCCTATGGGCACTCAATGTTGAAGTTGTGGTGCTGTACTTGCACGATTTGCATGCACGCTGCGCCTGTACTTGCGTAATGTGCCTGTTGCACGTTTTCCAAGGAAAAGTACAGCTGAAGCTGCTGTAGCTGCTCCAAAAGTATGTGGAAACGGGTACGATTGTACTTTCGTGATGTTCTGCTGCTGCATGTTGGCTGGCTGAGAACAAGCGTGACCCGTGAGGATGGAGGGGATCAGGAGAGGAGTAGTAGAGCAGTGGCTCTGATACCAGTTGACGTAGAAGAGGGAGAGAGTAGGAGTTTGGAGTGAGGAGAGGAGACACACCCACAGTAGACACCAATAGGTGGGGATAAACAATAAGTGGTACCTCCCCAAGTACACACAGTAGTATATATATCTTTGGATAAGGCTAGGACCACTAGGCACTAAGTACAATGCATACTTAGTGTACTTAGCAGTACTAGACTAAAAACTGTTACATAGGGTGGCCAGTGCCTTTACCCCAACAACTGGAAGGCATTAATATTTGCCATTGATATCCTAGATTCAACCCATTCAAGAGTTGAGACCATCTCATCATGATTGACGTAGTTAAAACTATAGAACAGAAGTAAAGAATTACAAACAACTCGTATGGTAGCCTTTTCCCACTCATCAGGTTAACTCTTATGGCTTGCAAAATCCTTCCATCGCTTTGTGCCATCGATGGTCCAACATGTAAAAACAAAAAAAAAGTGCCTATGTCATGGCCACCTTTCAATCAAAGATGCAAAGTTTAATTATTCCTTGTTCTCTGCTATTTCAATCTCCTTTCTGTTCCTTAGCACATTTTGCTTCTTCATGCTTGAAATGTGTCCCAATTTATAAACCCATATCTTGATCATTAGCATTCAAAGTTGGGACCCACTTTGAATCATGCTTTCATATGTCATGTTATTCACATCATTTTAATCCATTGCAACCATTTTAATCCATTGTTGCTCATAGCTACCAGTGCATTTGTCAACCTTACCATTTTGCATCAAACTTCATTGCAGTCATCACCAATGCCTTCAAAATATCAAGGCACACTTCTAAGTGATTTTGGCCATTCCTAGCATACTTTACAACATTTTACACCATAAGGGCCTACATCTTCAATTGTATGTAGCACCCCTTAGCCACAATTTCCATAAAAGTCAAAACCCAATCTCCTATGCTAGGATTGAGTCAGTCATATGCTTGTTCTCTATCCAAATTTGATAATACACAAACACCAACCAAGTATACGTGTGGATTATTGCCATCTCCATGTGGAACCATTGGCATAACTGAGCTTGCCATCTCAATCATAGAGCATATATCCTCTTAATTTACATTAATTCTTCCACCAGCAATAGTAGCTAATGCTAAGCAAGCAAATATTTTGTAAAAAGTGCATATATTGGATGCAATATACAAGAAATATTGTATAGACATCAAAATTTAATATATATTTCTCTTGTTTTCTAGATGGGTGGTGTTTGCATTATAATCGAGTTTCATTTCTTGGATTTTAGTGTATCCTTAATTTAAATATACAGTTTATTTTAAAGAAATGTGCATTCCCTTATCAAAGGTTTCAAGAATTCTTCAAGTAACTAGGTGTATGAATAGACAAGATCAAAATTGCCGATGAACTCTAATCAAGATAGCAAAAAAAGGTTAAATTGGATGCACAATCTCAAACCCTTCCATATTTAGATTCATCTTGGGACTAGGAATGTTTTGCATCCCAAACCTAGGAGGAAAATAGAGCAATAATGTGGTGGCTAATTTAGGTATGTGCATGGTTAGTTGGAAGGATTAATGTAAATTAAGAGGATATATGCTCCATGATTGAGATGGCAAGCTCTCACTTATGCCAATGGTTCCACATGGAGATGGCAATAATCCACACATATACTTAGTTGGTGTTTGTGTATTATCAAATTTGGATAGAGAACAAGCATATGACTGACTCAATCCTAGCATAGGAGATTGGGTTTTGACTTTTATGGAAATTGTGGCTAAGGGGTGCTACACACAATTGAAGATGTAGGCCCTTATGGTGTAGAATGTTGTAAAGTATGCTAGGAATGGCCAAAATCGCTTTAGAAGTGTGCCTTGATATTCTAAAGGCATTGGTGATGAGTGCAATGAAGTTTGATGCAAAATGGTAAGGCTGACAAATGCACTGATAACTATGAGCAACAATGGATTAAAATGGTTGCAATGGATTAAAATGATGTGAATAACATGACATATGAAACCATGATTCAAAGTGGGTCCCAACTTTGAATGCTAATGATTAAGAATTGGGACACATTTCAAGCATGAAGAAGCAAATTGATTTGGGCAAAAAATTTGCATCTTTGATCGGAAGGTGGCCATGACATCGGCACTTTTTTTTGTTTTTTTAAATATATTTGTTTCTTGTGTGTGTGATGGGTGTGTGTGTAAGTGATGGGGGATGCATCCCCCAATTTAAAAAAACAAAAAAAAGCCCTCAAGAGGCCTTGGTGCATGTAGGCACGACTTTGGGCCAGACGAGGACCCCGTCTAGCCCAAAGTCGTGCCTGCGTGCACCACGGCCTCTCGGGGGCTTTTTTTTGTTTTTTTTTTTGGGTATGTCTTTCTTTTGGGGCATATCTTACCCCCATCACACACACACACACACACCCATCACACACACAAATAAACAAAAGACAAAAAAATGCCCCCGAGAGGCCCTAGTGCGCGCAAGCATGACTTTGGGCCTCTCGGGGGCTTTTTGCCGTTTTTTAAAAAAAAGTATGTCTTTCTTTTGGGGCATATCTTACCCCCATCACACACAGAAATAAACAAACACAAAAAAAAGCCCCCAAGAGGCCCAAAGTCACGCTACATGCACTAGGGCCTCTTGGGGGCTTTCTTTTATTTTTTTGTTTTAGTGAATGCATCCCCCATCACTTACACACACACCCATCACACACACAAGAAACAAATACATAAGAAAAACAAAAGAAAGCCCTCAAGGGGCCTTGGTGCACACAGACATCTGTCGTACCTGCATGTACCAGGGCTCCTCAGGGGCTTTTTTTTGTTTTTGTTTTTTGGGGGGATGCATCCCCCATCACATACTAGTGTATAATCACATTCTACCATGATTATTGACTAATTACATGCTATTACATTCTACCATGATTATTTGCCCATCAACAATCAATTACATTATGTACATACATCAGATATGGAAGTAAATAATACACTGCAAGATTCCCCTTGAAAATGAAAGCTTAGAGTTGAAAATGTACAAGAAAAATAGTTTCCAAAGGAATCTATTACAAAAAAAATCTACAACTATCTCTGCACAAAATTGCTTTTGACAACCAAAATTAGTGTCCATAGTGAATATAATAAAAAACCTGATCTATGGCCTAAGTTGTGGGTCTTCTTTAATCCGCCTTGCTAGAGTTGCATGTCTTTTGCCATGATCGTAACCCTCTTGGCATGGATTGGACACAAGTTTGTGTCCTCAAGAAGAGTTACGATCGCCACTTCTGCTGCTTCTTGTATGGCGGCTAGTGTGATTGATTGAATACGATAGTCGTCCCTGTAGGACTGCATAATCTCTTTCACCAATCGAGTGAACGGAGCTCTTGGGATTAGAAGGTTCATGCTACTTTGATACTTTCTTATCTCTTGAAGCGCCTTCCTTCCAGGCTTTCTGCGGTGTCTTCTAGGGACTCCACCTCCACCTTGCCTATTGTGAGCTTTTCCTTTTCCTTTTGCTGTGCGATGCAAAACTGGCAAAGATTTTCCACCCTATCTAGAATGTGGAAAGTCCTGAGTAGCATTGTGCCATGCGGGTCATCATTGTTGGCTCTCCATTTGTGCCCTTTGTTGTTGAGCCAATTGAATCCACATTTGCCTAGCATCTTCTTGTCCTCTGGCCCATTCTTCCAATCTGTGTCTTTTGCGCTCCTGTTCTTTTGGTCTGCTTTCTAGCTCTTGAAGTGCCTCGGGTTGACTCTAAGGATTGGATTGCTCCCCATGATCTTCTTCATCATCATCTCATTGGTTTCTATCCTCTCCTCCTCCTCCTCCTCCTGCCTCCTCTTTCTTCTCTCTTTGATCATTGCATTGTATACATCGGGAGGGATTAGGAGCTTTGTTCTGGAATCAACCGGTCTTACTGTCTGCTTTGTTCTTTCCATGTCAGTGATGGTGGGGCTATGGGAAATGTGATGGTAGGAAGGAATGTACTAGTATGAGAGAGTACTGATGGTACTGAGAAAATGAAGGTATTTGCATATATAGGGGTATATTTATTTTGTGCATCATTGTTAGTTAGCCCCCCCCCCCTTCCCCCTTTACCCCCCCTCAACCCCTCCTTCCTCCCCCCCCTATTTGTCATCGTCCCCTCGGGGGTTAACCTCACAAAATTTTAGTGTACCACGTGCATTGTAAAGAAGGGATATTTATCAAAAATTTTACTTAGTTCATTAAAACATTGGGTTTTTTCATTCGACTTTAGGAAAAAATTACATAAAGAGGAGGGGTGTTTATTTTGGGGAAAAAAGCTTATTTAAGGGGTTTTTGAACTTCCCCTTGAACTCTCATGAAGTCGCTCCCCCAACCTTTTCTCATCGCCCGCCCTTGTTGGGTCCAAGTACAAAATTTAACGCTTGTTTTTAAAAAAAAGAGCCAATTAATCAAATGTCCACAAGAGATATTGAAGTGTGATTTTAATTAACATAAAAGTACATTTGGTTTAGCGATCCAACGCTTTCCAACATGACTTCTAGTTACTATCCAACTTCTATGTTTTTGGGAAGCTTGTAAAGATATCCATGAATGCATTCTTTTACTCATTTGAGTTTGACAAACTGCTTGGGCTAACTCCATTTGCAAAGCTTTATTCCTTGCATACGAGGACCCGACTATACCATGATAGAACCACTCGAACATCTCATGAATGGCATGAATTCTATTAATCCCCCCTCCATGTCACGTACTCTTGAAATAAGCACCTCAAGCTCTATACTGAGACTTTTCCATCCCTTAAGCACTCCAAGCATTCAAGGAACCATATTGGCAAAGAAACCATGGACCATGAGCATAAGGAATGTGCTGCACAAAAACCTTCGTGCCTTAGAGCCTCCCATGGACACTTTATTTGAAAGATTTCCTGATTTTCCTGACAATTGTGCATCTTTGATTAGCTTAACACATTTACAGGTTTAGTAGATAATTTTCATAGAGGCAATAGCTATCGAGCTATTCATACAAGAGCAATAAACTTTCAAAGTCAAGAAAGAAATCATTATACCCTTCATCAGGATTTTGCTTTTTTTCACTTGTATCATCACTTTCATTTGAAGTAGAAAAATGTAAAAATGAAAGAATTGTCGGCAGACATTATGGAGAGATAGAAGAATAGTTACACTTGATGATAGTCATGGATAGAAACATGTAGAATACCCCAAAACATGTAGCAAAGACTTGGTCCTCTAGGGATGCCAATGTTGTTGTTATGGAGCACTAATTTGTGTTAGTGCTTGAATTATGGAGCTGAATCCAAATCCATGTAGATCACCTTTGGGTTTTACACTTGAGTATGCATGTGTATGTGGGTAGACACATGCAAACGTACATATGCAACTTGAATTAGTGACCTTAGACGTATGTGTTTATTTGTGCAAACCTGATGCAACTCCCGCCATTGTACAGTAGCAGATTGAGATTTTGAGAGTCAAGATGAGGACTCTTCAGGACACTAGGCCCCCCCCTCACTTGGTCGTGAGTGTGGATGCAATCATTGATGGATGCAGTCATTGATGGTCTATGTCAACTAGGTGGTTACGAGGACCTTTGGCAAACATTTCAATCACAGGCAGAGGATGAGGTAGGAGCTCAAGGCATGGATTGGAGAGCCGTACATGTTCTATTTGAGTGTCTCTCCTCATAGGGTAGCTCTAGATCTACTTTTTTGGGATGGTCAGATAGTGTCCCAACGACCTCGTTCAGGACATCCTTTCCACATATTGCGGTGTATGCACCCCATGATGGCAGTGCATATCTATCCAAGGTATATCGCTACCAATGGTGGTTGGTTTCCTCACAACTACCAGATCCCTGACTCATTTGCGATGTAGCTATATGCTGAGTTCATCCTCGAGAATAGGGTGGACTATCTCAGTGTGCATCCTGGATTAGGAGCTAGACATGGTAGGATGGGATGCCTGCAGCAGACAGCAAGTGTACGACGTCAACATGAGGCACCAGAGCTTCATACGGTCCCTGCACCAACATTACGATCTATTGGAGGATGACTACATTCAGACGTTCATTCTGTAGCCACATCCTTGCACGACATGGTCTTCGCCCTATCGACATCTGTACAGGTAGAGATCATTGTCCTTGATCTAGAAAATTTGCCATGGCTTTTTTCTTTGCAAAGTCACGTTAGAATGATTTTTGCATGTGCACACTACAGATTCCACCAGTTGCAAATGAGCGTGATGCACGTATTGCTGATTTGGAGGCACAGTTGGCAGAGTCTACTAGCGAGGTTAGTCATTCATTGTCTTTTACTATATTTTGGTGCCGCATGAGTTACTCATATGCTATGCCCCTTTCTCATCTCATGATGTGTGTTTGTTTGGCAAATGGAGACTCACATATGATAGCTAGAGCAGAGCTGTAGGAGCAGAGGGTCTCTGCATGCATTGCATACCATCAAGCTGAGCACTATTTGTATCAGTTGAGGAACATCTCACGTGATGAGAGTCACCATAGGATACACCCTTGTGTGGCCTTGTATCCTGCCCCTCCTACAGATGTTCCCACTAGACATCCCATAGACCTAGTTGTACTCTCTAGGATACACCCTTGTGTGGCCTTGTATCCCGCCCCTCCTGTAGATGTTCCCACTAGACGTCCCATAGACCTAGTTGTACTCTCTAGGATCCCCATGTCTACATGCATCCTTTGCCAGGAGGATTTTGATAGCGTAGGATTTTTTGGCCTAGGATGCGGCTACTCACTCATCTCCACTGCCTAACCCACCATATGGTTTCATGGGCATGGTACCCACTTTGTTTTGCTGATATCAGAGTGTCTACCTATCACAGTCTAGGAATGGATGACCTATACCCTAGATGTGGCCAAGCTATTGACCCCATTGCCCACATGATCTTCACAGAGCATTATAGGGCAGAGGCATAGAGGGATTTGCTTGAGCAGGAGGGATTTGATGTTGCAGTGATTGTCGCATGTAGACCTTGGCAATTCTCGTATGCAGACTTCATGCCTAGCGATGAGGCATGAGTAGAGGAGGCATGATGCATCGAGCGAGAGGCACACCTAGAGATATCCTTGCAAGATTGGGTGCAATAGAATATTGGGGAGGATATGGACTAGTGGCTTAGATGTGAGGAGGAGCTTACTCATGCTAGATTTGAGGCACAAGTCCATGCAGATCAGTGAATTTGGGAGCTCAGGCGTGCATATGTGGAGGATGCGAGGAATATTAAGATATAGGTAGTGGCTCAACATGCTGTTGCATACCATATGGAGATGAGGTCGAACCTTCTACACAATAGACAATTGGGCAGCGTGTTGTGTAGGAGCCTCGTCAAACAGTGATTAGAGGCACCTATGTCGAGTTGTCAGATTCCTCCGATGATAGCTGATGTAGGTGGCACATACTTTGGCAATCATGTATGTGTACTTTGATGTACATGGCATACTTTGATGACCATGCATGTACTATGAGTTATCTACTTTGATCATGATGTGCGTACATTGATGATGATGATTGATGACTCTAGATGACATGCATGTTGCGCGATATGTGATGATTATGGTGGTTATGTTATTTTCAGCATGTGATTCTATTGTATCTTTGTTTATCATGATACTCTCTCTCTCTCTCTCTCTCTCTCTCTCTCTCTCTCTCTCCTCTCTCTCTCTCTCTCTCTCTCTCTCTCTCTCTCTCTCTCTCCCCAATCTTATCTTGCATAAAATGTGAATAATGCAACGGATTTAATCCAAACACCTTGATGGAAAATTTGTTATGAATGTTTGAGAAAAGAAGTGGGATTTGGAGCTAGGCCTTGAATGCATTATATGCCGTGAATTTTCATTGTACAATAGAAGGGATAGAAGAAATATGAACCATCAAAGCACTCATTGTAATACAAGTAGGCTAAGGGTGTATATATGCTAAAGGGGATTAAACACCCATCAAGAACCATAGGTAGAGAAGAATATTGTTTTAGCTAGGTGTACCACAACGTGTATACATGCTTTACAAAGTTAAATATTTGAATTTGAAACAAAGGTAATTTATATATATATATATGTTTGCTCTCAATTGTATCTACACCATCAGCACTTATGGCACAAGGACCATCATGACTACAACTCTCTTTAAAATTAAGTTTTGGACAACAAGCTAGATGATTGGATTTTGATACACAAACTGTTCCAATAGATTGATATGTTTATCTTGTGAGACAACTATTAATAAACACTGTGAAGGACAAATTGATGTAATGGGATCATACCAAGAGTCCTAAGATCTATGGTGTGTGTAGGTGTGCCTGAGTTAGGTGTGATTAATGATGTGTCAATTAGTAGGTGTGAATGAGTGAATCTAGGAGTGTGGTGTGTGATTGAGAGATAATTGTGGATCTAAAGATGCTCTCTTGAGCTCACATATGATGTCACTCTTGGATGTAGCATGTGCCTATATATTGGACATATCTCTCATGAATAAACTCTCCCTTTTCATCATCTTGGTATCTCCATCTTGTCTCCATGCTACTCCAACATGCGGTATCAGAGCCTTTCCACCCTGTCCTAGTGCCACCTCCTCATCTTCTTCAACCTTCTTCCACCTCTTCCATGTCTATCCCATTTTCCTCAATTCAGCCCGAATCTTGCAACATCAATTTCTCCACATCCCAATTGTTGTTAACTTTAAAAATACTTTGGCTCTAACTTTCATACACTAGGGCGCACCTTTCCACTGTTGGGATCGACGGAATTGTACTCTAAGCTACCGTGTCGCCTTGTTCTTTGGTCACCAAACTTCCTCAAATATTGCCTCTACAATCACTATTTTGACCTGCCCTATTAGCCACACTTGGACAACGGGCTAGCTGCTACCAAAATTTGAGCTCAATCCAACCACAGACAAGGGAGATATCATTGTTTCTTTGGCTGACTTTCTTGATGTAATGCCGGATTACTGTGCGCACTATTTTGCCCATCCTAGTAGGCCTCAGTAAGGGCTTTCATCTCCACCCAAAATCCCCTTGGTTGCTACTCAAGATAGGTCAAATTTGATCCTCTAGTCTCTATTTGCTTGATTTGGGGGTTTCTCTCAAATCTCCTTCATGGATCTGAAGCATTGCAAGTGGTTAGATGCTCAAAAGTTTCAGTATTTTACTATTTTTTCTTGGTATTGATGGGTGTTGGTCATATGAATAGATGGCTTAAGTATTTAATGCTCCAAAGTTGGTCTATCACTATGGAAATCATGTTTTTCAAGACATGCTTGGATGAAAGGTTATATTGGTCACAAGAATGATGTTTCAAACTGGTTTAGTGATGTATGTAGCCCCTTTGCTTTTCTATGTGGATGATATGCTCTATGCATCTACAAAAGTTTGAGGTTAATTATGTATGGCTTTATGTTTCATACACTATGCTATGCAACATTGAAGCATATGATGGATACTCTTCATAGGTTCTCTTCCTTGGCTTTTCCTAAAATTCAAGTAATGGTGAAAGGTTATGTGCTTCACTTGAGTAGTGATTTGATGAGCATAGATCTGAAGATCAAGGAAGACATTATGTGCCTCAATGGTGATATACTAGCTATACTAGCTAGTGATTCACAAGTCCTAAAACCTATTGTTTCCATGCTATTGCAAAGTTTTAGTCCCATCCTACACCGAATGTGGGCATGGCGAGGTCAGAGGGCCCATTTTCACCCATTGCACCGCGTTGGATCAATGATAGAGCAAAACAAGAAATGGCTCATTAGGATTTGCATGTCCATGTGTTCAATTGGGCTCAAAATTTGCATAGGTCCTAAACCCTATGGTTTCCATGCTTTTGTAAAGTTTGAGTCCCATCCAACACCGCGGACGTGGGCACAGCAAGGTCAGAGGGCCCATTTTCACCCTATGCACCTCGTTGCATTAGTGAAGGTGCAAAATAAGGAATGGGTCATTAGGATTTGCATGTCCATGTGTCTGATCAGGTGCAAAATTTGCACAACGATCAAGCTTCAAAGTTCTGAGAATATTCTAGAACAACTTCTAGCATAGCGATTAAGCTTCAAACTTGTTCTAACTATGAACAAAAGCACAACTTCACTTTTTATTCATAAAATTTAAACTCAAGTTGATAAGGTGTGTTGGAGTAGCATGGAGATAAGACAGAGATACCAAGATGATGAAAAGGGAGAGTTTATTCATGAGAGATATGCCCAATAAATAGGCACAAGTTACATCCAAGAGTGACATCATATGTGAGCTCAAGAGAGCATCTCTAGATCCACAATTATCTCTCAATCACACACCACACTCCTAGATTCACTCATTCACACCTACTAATTAACACATCATTAGCCACACCTAACTCATGCACACCTACACACACCATAGACCTTAGGACCCTTGGTATGATCCTATTACATCAATGTGTCCTTCATTCCCCCCCACAAATTGATGACCTCATCCCTTAGCAGTAGTACATGGGATGCTCCATGGCTTGCCCACCATCATGTGGCAACACACATGGCCCCAACTTGTGACTCACTCCTAGGACTCTTGGTTTACAACTGGGAGATAGACAATGACTATGCATGGGAATACCCTTAGATCCAGCAATGTAAAACATAAGACTAACAATCATTTGAGGGGGACATCCCAAGGCAGAGAACCCTTATTGACCACACACACAAAAATTCTAAATTGAAGATGTGGGGAAATTCCCCCCTTTGATGGCATATCTTGTCCTTTTCCTCCTTCTCTTCCAAGCTACCCTAGTGTGAGGTACATTGTCATTGGAGAGGTTCTTGGTGTAGCCCTTCTTGTAACTCCTTTTCCCTTTGATCTTTCTTGCATCCTTCTTCTTCATAATTTTGAGCCTAATCAGACGCATGGACATGCAAATCCTAATGACCCATTCCATATTTTGCTCTTCACTGATGCAATAAGGTGCATAGGGTAAAAATGGTCCCCCTGACCTTGTTGTTCCCACATACGATTTCGGATGGGACTCAGACTTTGCAAGCGCATGGAAACCATAGGGTTTAGGACTTGTGCAAATTTTGAGCCCAATCGAACATACGGACATGCAAATCCAAATGACCCATTCCATTTTTTGCACCTTCACTGATGCAACGAGGTGCATAGGGTGAAAATGGGCCCTCTAACCTCGTCGTGCCCACATCCAGTGTTGGATGGGACTCAAACTTTGCAAGATCTTGGAAAACATAGGGTTTACCACCTGTGCAAATATTGAGCCCGGACATGCAAATCCTATTCCTAATTTTGCTCCTTCAGTGATGCAACGAGGTGCATAGGGTGAAAATGGGACCTCTGACCTCACCGTGCCCACATCCGGTACCGGATGGCACTCAAACTTTTCAAGAGCATGGAAACCATAGGGTTTAGGACCTGTACACATGGGCATGCAAATCCTAATGACCCATTCCTTATTTTGCTCCACTGATGCAACGAGGTGCATAGGGTGAAAATGCGCCCTCTAACCTCCCTGTGCCCACATTCAGTGTCAGATGGGACTCAAACTTTGTGAGAGCATGGAAACCATAGGGTTTAGGACTTGTGCAAATTTTCAGCCCAATCGGACACATGGACATGCAAATCCTGATGACCCATTCCTTATATTGCTCCTTCACTCACTAATGCAACGAGGTGCAATGGGTGAAAATGGGCCCTCTAACCTCGTCGTGCCCACATCTAGTGTTGGATGGGACTCAAACTTTGTAAGAGAATGGAAACCATAGGGTTTAGGACTTGTGCAAATTTTGAGCCTTATCGGACACATGGACATGCAAATCCTAATGACCCATTCCTTATTTTGCTCCTTCACTGATGCAACGAGGTGGATAGGGTGAAAATGGGCCCTCTGACCTCGTCGTGCCCACATCCTGTGTTGGATGGGACTCAGACTTTGCAAGAGCTTGGAAACCATAGGGTTGAGGACCTGTGCAAATTTTGAGCCTAGACATGCAAATTCTATTGCTTATTTTGCTCCTTCAGTGATGCAACGAGATGCATAGGGTGAAAATGGGACCTCTGACCTCGTCGTGACCACATCCGGTATCAGATGGGGCTCAAACTTTTCAAGAGCATGGAAACCATAGGGTTTAGGACCTGTGAAAATTTTGATCCTGATTGGACACATGGGCACGCAAATCCTAATGACCCATTCCTTATTTTGCTCCTTCATTGATGCAACGAGGTGCATAGGGTGAAAATGGGCCCTCTAACCTCCCTGTGCCCACATTCTGTGTCAGATGGGACTCAAACTTTGCAAGATCATGGAAACCATAGAGTTTAGGACCTATGCAAATTTTCAGCCCGATTAGACACATGGACATGCAAATCCCGATGACCCATTCCTTATTTTGCTCCTTCACTCACTGATGCAACGAGGTGCAATGGGTGAAAATGGGCCCTCTGACCTCACCGTGCCCACATCCGGTGTCGGATGGGACTCAAACTTTGTAAGAGAATGGAAACCATAGGGTTTAGGACTTGTGCAAATTTTGAGCCTTATCGGACACATGGACATGCAACTCCTACTAACCCATTCCTTATTTTGCTCCTTTACTAATGCAACGAGGTGCAAAGGGTGAAAATGGGCCCTCTGATCTCATCGTGCCCACATCCGATGTTGGATGGGACTCAGACTTTGCAAGAGCTTGGAAACCATAGGGTTGAGGACCTTTGCAAATTTTGATCCCGGACATGCAAATCATATTCCTTATTTTGCTCCTTCAGTGATGCAACGAGGTGCATAGGGTGAAAATGGGACCTCTGACCTTGCCGTGCCCATATCCGGTATCAGATGGGACTTAAACTTTTCAAGAGCATGGAAACACCTATGCAAATTTTGATCCTAATCGGACACATGGGCATGCAAATCCTAATGACCCATTCCTTATTTTACTCCTTCACTAATGCAATGAGGTGCATAGGATGAAAATGGGCCCTCTAACCTCCCTGTGCCCACATTTGGTGTCACATGGGTCTCAAACTTTGCGAGAGCATGGAAACCATAGGATTTAGGACCTGTGAAAATTTTCAGCCCTATTGGACACATGGACATGCAAATCCCGATGACCCAATCCTTATTTTGCTCCTTCACTCACTGATGCAACGAGGTGCATAGGGTGAAAATGGGCCCTCTGACCTCGCCGTGCCCACATCCGGTGTCGGATGGGACTCAAACTTTGCAAGAGCATGGAAACCATAGGGTTTAGGACCTTTGCAAATTTTGAGCTAGATCGGACACATGGACATGCAAATCCTTTACACAATTTATTATTCCTTTATTGCATGATACGTGTACAACAACCACTTAAATCACCAAAACACGATATGACATTGGAACATAACTAATAATAAACATTTTTAGATGATAAAACAAGGAATGAATTGAAGGAGGCAATGTGGATCATGAATAAAATAGAGTCAAATACAAGATGTGCATGACACTGTATAAAACCAATCATGTCGTGTATAGTGAAATGAATTTAAAAAAGTCCATACAAAATACAATGGTGTGCTCACAATGTGAGACTATAGATCTCCAATACAATGAGATATAATAAACTAGCAACCCCAATACAATGATATACCCTAAACTACTCCTCAAGATCCGCTCTCATGCCAATAGTCGCAAGTATGCTCTCGTGATCTTCAAGAGCAAGGCGCCATCGAGGAGTGGATGTCATCTTGTGACTACAAACATGAGTCAGCTAAACCTTGATTGCAACAACAAGATGGAAATACATGTACGCCTCACTATCTGCCATGTACTCTTCATACTCAAAGAAGCAACCACACCTATGTACCTGCTCAAAGTAGTACGGTCCAACTACGATCATGCTATGAGCATCGAAATGGATCCCATACTCGTCCATTGTATCCTAGTTGAGCATGCTCTTCACCATAGAGCATCTCAATAGATAGTAATCCACACACTCAAGAATTTCCCTCTGGAGGAATGACCGTGAAGATGTCATCAATACATAAGAGATCTGTCAACAACTGGTCGTAATCTCTGCTAGGACTCAACCCTGCATCTTGATCGTCATGTACCACCTCCCAGGGCTGGATGGGGGAAAGTATGCATTGCATCCATGGATCGGCCCATGGCACCATGGAACAACCTCCCCAATCATCATTAATGCATGTCGAGCAAAAACATGCAAAGCATCGAGAAAAGATCGCGGGGTCTAAGTCGCTTGTGCTCCTGATAGAACGTAAATCAAGAGTGCCAGGCACTGTACGATCATCAAAAGGCTTAGACCGATCGATACTCCCTACGTCCACACACTAGAAAAACCGTATGACCACCCTATCATCACGTGACTGATACGAGGACAATGCACTAGTGCCTAAGTGCTAAATACACCACTGCACCACATCGCGTGCATCCACAAAGCGAGCAACACTGTGATGCAACTATGAAGGACAAATTGATGTAATGGGATCATACCTAGGGTCCTAAGATCTATGGTTGTGTGTGTGCACTTGTGTGTCCATGTGTGTGACCACCTATGTAGTGAGTGTGCCTGTAGTAGGTGTGATTGATGATGTGTCAATCAGTAGGTGTGAGTGTGGAAGATTCTAGTGGATGATTGAGAGATTCATGGAGCAATCAATGGAGTGATTTGTGGATCTGGGATATTCTCTCTTGAGCTCACATACAATGTATCACTGGCCTATATGTTAGAACTTCCTCTCATGAATAGAGTACTCTTTCTCCTTCATTGTTGATCTCATCATGACTTCTTTTCAGTTCCTTCATTTGGTATCAGAGCCACGTCCTCCTTGAGCTCCTAGCTTCCATTTTTTGCCATGTCATCACTCCTACCACCTCCTTTCTCCTTATTCACTAATTTTCCCTCTTCTCATCTAAAATTGCAAGAGCTTGTTCTCCCTCTACATGCGACTATTCCCTAAACCCTCTGAGCTATAGAACCACCTTCCTAGGATGCACTCCCACTTCAAAGCATTTTGCAAGATTTTGCTCCTGCTGCCCGTGCCAACAGCTTCTTCACCTAGCGACATTCTGCAAATTTTGCTTGTAGACTCAACCATATGCAAAACCCTCTTAGGGAGGCTGGGCGACATTATGGGCTAGCTGTTGATGAGGTTTGAGTGCATTTGGTCCACATAAGAAGGAGAAAAGGAAGAAAAACTAGTTAGAATTGGCAACACTCCCATGGACAATGCCATGTGAAAATGTGCCTCTTCTTCATGCTGAACACTCTCCACAATAAGGGATTCCATTCCACTAGAAATCCCTTTTTTCGCTGCTCTATAAGTCTTCAATTGAGGCCTCCAACTTCAAACTATTCAGTTTGAGGAAACAGTCAAATATATGGTCAAACGTCAAAATTCTGAAGGGGCAAGGTGGTCAAAAGTTTCCTTGTTCATCATTTTTCACTTTTGCTTTTGGTCATCTGCTCATATGATGTCTTTTAGCATTCACGATTGATCTTTGGGTTGTTGTCCAGTTTGACTATGTTTGGATGATGAGCTTCATTGACAACAATGATGTAGCCTATTTGATGCTTGAAGGTGACTCAATGATGAATGTAGTTTCTATCATGATATTTGAAGGCTATTTGCACTTGGATGGTCATGTTTTTCCTTACATTCATGTATTACCTTATGAGTCATATGAGCCTTACCTTTGTACAAGAGTAGACACTGCCCTTGTTCTTCTGACAAGTGGTAAGACCCTCTTCATATTCAATCTATTTGAAGGCATATGGGATGCAAGAAAGATCAAAGAGCAAAGGAGTTACAAGATTGGCTACACCAAGAACCTCTCCAATGACAATGAACCTCACACTATGGTAGCTTGGAAGAGAAGAAGGAAAAGGATAAGACATGCCATTAAAGGGGGGTATTTCCCCACATCTTCAATTTAGAATTTTTATGTGTGTGGTCAATAAGGGTTCTCTGCCTTGGGATGTCCCCCTCAAATGATTGTTAGTCTTATGTTTTACCTTGCTGGATCTAAGGGTATCCCATGCATAGTCATTGTCTATCTCCCAATTGTAAACCAACAAACCAAAGTTAGAGTGAGATCATGTTGGGATGAGGATGCCCAAATGAGTCTACTGCTGATGCAACTAGAGTGAGTACCAGGTTGTGGATCATGTGTGTTGCCACTAGAGGTGGGCAAGCCATGAAGTTTCCCATGGACTACTGCTAGGGTTGAGGTCATCAATTTGTGGGGGGGAATGAAGGACAAATTGATGTAATGGGATCATACCTAGGGTCCTAAGATCTATGGTTGTGTGTGTGTACTTGTGTGTCCATGTGTGTGACCATCTGTGTAGTGAGTGTGCCTGTAGCAGGTGTGATTGATGATGTGTTAGTCAGTAGGTGTGAGTGTGGAAGGTTCTAGTGGATGATTGAGAGATTCATGGAGAGATCAATGGAGTGATTTGTGGATCTGGGATGCTCTCTTGAGCTCACATACAATGTATCACTGGCCTATATATTGGAACTTCCTCTGATGAATAAAGTACTCTTTCTCCTTCATTGTTGATCTCATCATAACTTCTTTTCAATTCCTTCAAACTGGTGGTATTTGTTGTGATTTTGTTCAATTTCTGCTACGTTTGATCTTAATGGCTGAGCATGAAGTTGTCAACGAATCTCCTTGTGGAAAAGACGCGGGTGCAGCGACCTCCATGGACACTGGAAGCTTCCACCGTCGTCTTATTCATTCCTGCTTTCTCTCTCTGCTTTGTCTCTCGTTCAATTCATTTCATTCCCTTTTCTATTGCGAATTCATCTGCGTGAACACTTATTCGCCTTCCTAGCTACGTTCGTGCATGATTCAACGAGTATAATTCTTCTGCGAAGTGCGTTCATGCATGATAGTAAGGTGGTACGTTACGCCCTCTCTCGTCTTTTTGTCTTCCCTCCACGGAGGCAAGTAGAAAAGGAGAGGAGGCAGAGGTAAGGGAAATGGCAGAGGAAACCGAAAGCAAAAACCTGGGTGTGTTTAAGGATGAAGAGATGCATTAGCGTTGCATCTGGACTTTTCTCTAGTTCGTTCTGACGATTGCAAGATTTGGGGAACAGTAGTGGTATGCGTTGTGTGTTTTTTGTAACAAGCGAAGGTCTGCACAACTTCTTAGCCATTTTGTTGCATCTCTTAGCGTCCGACCTGCTGATCACCATTTGATTGGATTGCATGGCGTTTTCATGCTTGTCTGTCGCTCGTCTCCAGTCTCCAAGTGATCCAAGTTGTTTCCTCTGCTTTCGCGATGCTTACTAACTTGGGATCGACATGAGCTGACTGAACAAAATTGCTACACGTGAGGGAGGTGAATCAAGGAGGAGAATTCTATACGACCCATCTGATCGCCACTTTGATTTCGTCAAGTGTGTGATGCCGATTGAGCTGCCGAATTCGTGTGCCTGTAGAATTGTCTGAAAAAGCTTTCGCATTAATTTGTTATCCCGACTGAAAACGAGCCCGATTAACACCGGCGAAGCTTCCTTCAAAAAGCATTATGTTAGTTGCTAGAGTCGTTAGTGGAATTACAACGACTGCTAGATTTTCAACATGCAACAATTCTGTAGCATATGCGGCTTGCTAGCTCTCCAACCAGTGGACAACAAACGCTAATTATATATTGTGTTGTGCAGAGATGGTGAGACGTGCTGGTGCGAAGGTGGTTTTGGAGATGGACGATGAGGCTATGTCGGTTGTAAAAGGTAAGCAAACTTCAACGTTTTGATCTGCTGCCTTTTTGGTTTTGTCTTTCTTCCTCCTCTTCTTTTTTTCCTCGTCTCTTCTGGTTTTCTCGTGGCGCTTTCACTCTCCTCTTGCGTTTTTCCCTCTCTCTCTCATGCTCCACCTCCTTTACCCGCCGTTTCCTTCGTCCGCGTAATACAGTCATTACAAGCAGAGATCTCTCTATTGTGTCATTTTGATCTATGTTGACAGATAGGGTTGTCGTTTTCCACTGTTTGTATATGTGTGCGTAGAACCTATATAGGATTGTGGTTTTTCACTGTTCGTATATGCGTGCATAGAACCTGGTATGACAAGCCTGAGGAGAAACATTGCCCCTCTATCTTCAACTGTCCTCTTGTGGTTTCGGGTGCAAGCAAGCCTCCTACTCAGCCTAGTTTTGCAAACAAATCCTGCAATTGAAAAAGATACAAAGCGCTCACTCCGTCAAGCTTTTCAAGCTGCGGCACGTGAGGCGTATGCTGAAGGTAATCTTTTCCTTATTCATTGGTTTTATTCCTTGTCGATGTTTTCTTACTTTGTGCTACAAATACATTTGCAGGGTGTTTTCTTAAGCAGACTAAATCGCCTCACTACTTCGAGGCAGACAGAATATCAAATGTTTCTTAGTACACTCTTTGTAGATGTTGTGAATTGGTTTGGATCAACAGAGTAGATTAGTAAATGCATTCTTCGATCCAAAAATGAACTATGTTTTCGCAAGGTGCATGCAAACGTCTCTTTAGATTATGCAAAAGATGCTATGAACTCACGATTGGGCATTTTTGGGATATAGCTTGGAGGGTCCCAAAGAGGCCTAACCACCCCAACCTACGTGGGTTAAGCCCACATTTGAGCCCACCTCTCCCCCCATCAATGAGGGGAGGGGGCCACTTTTTGAAATTTGAATTTCAAATTTCGAATCTCCCTCTCTCTCTCTCCCTCTCTCTCCCTCCCTTTGTCCCTCCCTCCTCCCTCTCCCTCTCCCTCCCTATCCCTCCCTCCCCCTCCCTCCTCCTCTCCCCTCCTGTCTTGTTCTTCCTCCTCCTCTCCCCTCCGTCTTGCTCCTCCTCCTCCCTCCTCCCTCTCCTCTCCTCCTCCTCCTTCTGGCTCCTCTTCCCTCCTTCCTCTCCCCTTCTTCTCCAGCCGCCCAAGATCCCTCTCCTCTACTCCTCCCTCCTGTAGAATCTCTCCCCTCCTCCCTCTTGTAGCATCTCTCCCCTCCTCCTCCCTTCTATGGCAACTCCTTCCCTCCCTTCTACACCTGTCACCCTACTCTCCTCCTCCTCTTTTTCTTGCCCTCATCTGCTTCTCCTCCTCCCTCTTCCTTGCTACTCTCTCCCTCTCACTGCTCCATCTTTGCCAGCTCTCCCCTACATTTTAGCCTGCATCACTGATACCTCTCTTTGAGTACTCATGGCACCATTCGAGGACATATCCAACAAGTACCATGTGAACCTACAACTGGAGGCAGAATATGCAAGCACACGCTCTTTGGGATATAGTGGAACTCCTCAAAGTGTGCTCCACAATCTTCGATTGCAAGGGAAGAATCATCTTGACCTTTGGGTGGATGGAAACTTGTATCCTTTAGACCCTGCCACCCAAAAGAGTCCTCCTTTTCATATAGTGCATAATGTTGTTCGGTTTGTTGACAAGAGGCATGCTGGATTGCTCGGTTATTGCAATCGATTGAACCATTCTCAGACATTGGCTATGCAAGCAAGCGAGGTGCAAAGAGCCCAACCAGAAGAACTTGCACATTTGGGAAATATTACTATTGTGGCGATGCATAATAGTATGCAAGATCTCCAATTGCAAAACAAAGAACTCAGTGACAAAGCACATGCACTGGACTTGGAGCGACATGAATTGGAAGAATCAATCCAGAAGCTTGTTGAAAGCAAACAAGATTTGAAAAGGTCTATCTATGGCCAAGTTCAACGTGCTGTGGAGAAGGAATGAGAGAAGTCGATAGAACGAGTACAAAAGTTGAAGGGAACACCTTTGGGACTGAAGGAGAGGAAAAGACAATTGCAATCTATGGATGCATTGTCAACCAATAGTGGTGCCCGAAAGCCCGAAAGAGGAGAATACGGGCTACAAGGTTAGTTCCCCAAATTTTTAATAAAATTTCTTACTCCAAAATATTTGTGGTGTTGCATTCTTTCCACTAAGACTCATTTGTACTCTACTTTAGGAATTTCATGGAGGATGTGATGGGAACAAAGGAAATGGATGATAGTGATCCTTTATATGTTCTAAGAAGTTTAATAAAGCCAAGTGATGTCATGGAAGTGTCGAAGGACTCTACATAAAAAGGGCTACATAAACAAGTTGCTAGAGAGGTAATGAAGGATTTCAAGGGCCTCTTGTCCAAGCAAAGGAGGTGCTTGGAGCTTGTGATGTTGCTAATGTAAGTCGTGAAGCTTACAACTCTATTTTTAAAATTTTCAAGTTTGCTATGGAGGAAAAGTATAAGATATATACAATGCCATTGCAAACACTGTGGTCTGTAAGGCTTGCACGTTAAGAAACAAACCAATGTGCTAGAGAAAAGCTTGGAGGATGCCATTGTGTAAGTGGCACAATGACTTGGAAGAGTAAAAAGAAATCTGGCATCCAAACGTTTGAGATGAATGCTTTCAATAGTGTTTACGTGGATGTAGAGAATTTGCAGAGAGCCATGGTCAAATTCTATGGGATGAGAGAAGAAGGTAAGAGAAATTCCCTCTTCACATTCAACTTTATTTCTTCTGATTTCTATATCCTTACTGAATTTCTCTTTCATTGTACAGATGGCAAGCTAGTATTTGTTATAAAAATGGATGAAGCTCAATTGGTAAAAGAGCACAAGCTAGAGAGGGTGAGCATTTGTATTATGAATGACACCTTGCATTTTGCTCAAGGGGATGAGGAAGTTGAGCAGGGTTTCTCAATCCAATGTGAGAAGGACATATGGTGGCTTGCAACCTTTGAGACCCAAAGGAGTGCCACGAGACATTGAAGTGGGTTTTGGAGAGAACTAGCATCCCATCGATTATTCGAAGACAAGAGGCAGGGCAAACATTAATTGTGGATGGGCATGAAACGTTTCAAGTTGAATGGCATCTAGCTGGTGATTTAAAGACCCTCACATGCTTGTATGGTTGTGATACAGGTGTAGATGCAAAATGGACATGCTTGTATTGCACCCACTCTCAGAAGATGCAAAAGGGAAGCCTACACTCGGAAAATGGCATCCTTTCTTGCAACCAAAGTGCAATCCCTGATCGTCACAAAAAGGACCCTAAGTGGAACCCCATTCTACCAATTCCATTGGACCGAGTACACGTGTGTACTTTGGATGCTGAACTACGTATACTTGATAAGTTACTCTATCTCCATCTAGTTTATGCTTGGAATTTGAGGCCACAGCAAGTATCTACACAATGCATTGCAAAAGCTGAAGAACTACTCTCACTAATGGGACTTCACGGAGGCAATGTGAAGCTTAAGCAGGACAAGAAACAATCGAGAAAGACAAAATCTTCCTGCTAAAGTGTCCATGGGTGGAGGAAAGGCAAGGAGGTTCTTGTCCAACCACAATGTTGATAAAGAAAAACATACATTGGCTCAAAGCACCCTAGGTTGGGAGTACTGGAAAGATTTGTGTGAGTGCACCACAAATCAAGTTTCACATCTGCGAATTGCTACTTTGAGAGCAAAACTGTGGACAAAGCTTGACGCATTTATAAAGTTGCTTAGACAATGTCAAACAGATGAGCTTTATTATGAGAGATTCAGGACAGCATTGGGAGAATTCATATGATTGATGGTAGAAGCATGGGGGGAGTCACATATTACACATTACATGGTAATCCTCCTTAGGTTGAAATTTTGTGCTTTAAACTTGAGTCAATTTATGTTTCTAACACAATGTTTTTCTTTACAGCATATTCTTTACGCACATGCACCATGGTTTGTGGAGCAATGGGGCCCTCTGTCCATTTGGAATACTCAAGGAATGGAGAAATCACACTACAGAGCAAAGGCAGCATACTTCAAGAATACAAGGCATGGGGGTGGTACCGCGCG
Organism: Dipteris shenzhenensis; assembly: GCF_047967505.1. Taxonomy (NCBI): domain Eukaryota; kingdom Viridiplantae; phylum Streptophyta; class Polypodiopsida; order Gleicheniales; family Dipteridaceae; genus Dipteris; species Dipteris shenzhenensis. Next base: position 11,940,685 of record NC_141614.1, on the reverse strand, counting down.
AAGCAATGCACTACACGAAATGTTCGATTGGTTTTATAGATGTCTAGAGGCCATGACTCTCAAGCGCGATAAGGTAGAGGTCTCAAGTCTCACAAAAGCGGTTCAACATGTCAAGAAGACAAGGAGATGTACTGCTTGGAAGTCCTCAACAGGGAGCCAAGGGGTTGTGCTTTGGTTGCAATGTAGAGTCAGAAAGGGGAGGCGTTGGGTCCTAAGAGAGCCCCAAATGTAAAATGTTTGATGAATAAAGTTAACACTATTTTGAGTCAATTATAGATTCCAAAATTCACAAATTTGTTTGGAAATTGTAGAATTTCATGTGGACATGGCAAGGCGAAGGGGTGAGTGGGTTGAGAGGGAGGGTAGTGAAGATTAAGTATTACCGAACTGGTGACAAAAGACTGGGGGGGAGGAGGTGCACTCAAAAAACCCTAATTTAAAAGAAAAACCCTAAAGTGCTTTAAAAAAGACTATATAAAGCACTTCAAAACCCTAAAATCCCTCATTTCTATGGCACGAGTTAAACAAATTACTAGACCCACTAGATGCCATATGCCATTTAGACACTACCCATTGCCCTCCTCACAACGCCATCGCCTCCGGACACACTGCAAGTCCCAGTGGCCAAGAAGGCAATGATTAGCAGGGATTTGAAGGCGGTTCTCATCATCAGGAGCCCAAGCAACGCGAGTCCCCACCATCTGACTCTCATGGGGGATCCCAGGGATCTCAGCACCATGAGGAATCCCAGCACGATGAAGGATCCAAGCACAATCAAGGGTCCTTCCAGTCCTTCCACACAACTAACCGTGGAAGTAGAGAGGTCTCCCAAGAGGGGCAAAATAGTCCAGTCAATCCTTATCAACTACCCCTCCCTCCTCTGTGGGGTCCTCGCATGGAGCATCTAGACCAACAAGGGGAGTAAGAAAGGCAAAGAGAGCAGATGGAGAGATTACAAGGGCCACAACAAGAGGAAGTATTTGGCGAAATTATTAGATATGAGGAGCCTCTAGTACGAGCTGAGCAAGAGCCTCAGCCTACTGTCTCATAGCCTCATGAAAAGGAAAAGAGACCAAGGAAAAGAGACCAAGGACAAAGCAGACCCCTAGGTGCGACAAGCCACCTCGAAGGAACCACCAGACACAGGAAGAGGAGTCTGAAGAGGTGGTTGCAAGGGAGGAGAGGCAAAATAAGTTCAAAGCATACAAGAGGCCATGCAGCCATGTCCAAAGGCCAGTGCACGGTCCCCCAAAGATTAAGAGGCGCAAAAAATCAGGCATGAAGGCACTTCAGGATATCCACAAGTTCCAAACCACTGTGGACAATCTCATTCCCCATGCACCCTTAAAGATATTTTTATGTTCTATTACTATTCCCATGTTATTATACATGTTACGTGATGCTTTCCATTAGTTTATGCAAGTTCAGTGTGAATTTGTGTGGTCAAATGATGTTTTTTCACCGTGGTGTAGAAGGCAAATGTGTTCGGCATCGTGCAGGGAGCCCAAAAATGCCCCTTGGTCAAACAGGCCCCATATGCGCCATAGCGGGTTTTAGCATTTTTGGGCTCCCCGCGCGATGCCGAACACATTTGCCTTTTGCCATGCGGTGAGATTCTTACTGGATTGCTTAGAAATGACCATTATAGCACAAATATTTATCTGATAGCATGCTTTTGAACAGAATGCTGAATGAAAATATTAATGCCAACAACAATTAAAGTTATAAAATACAATGACAGTATAAAATAAATTTTGTAAAAGAACACAAAATGGGGCACTGTATAAAAAGTATATTTGTATTCATATAAAATAAATTTTCTATACAATAAGGCTTCAGAGCCTTTCTCTCTTCTCTAAAACACTAAGAACATCGAGCTTTGAATTCCCAAATACACTCCTAGCTCTAAACCTAGTCGATAGAGAGTCAACACTATTGTCATTGCTGGCCAGGGACATGGCTGCTACCGTCAATGCCATACCTTGAAAATTGGTTCCAAAGGCATTGAGGAAAGCCATGCAGTTCACCAAAATGACCTTGTCAGCATTGCGATTGATGTCAGCATGACCAATCACTCTTGATAAGGCCTTGCACTTCAGGAGGTCATCAGTGCCATGTGGAGAAAACTTTTTGTGGATAACCACAAAGCGCCCTTTTGCTTGGCCAAGCTAATGTGCCAGTGAGTGATCTCGACCTCGAAGCTAACTGCGAATAAGGCATTGCTGAGATGAGAATAGGTCGACCTCAAATGCCTCCTGCAACAGTCCAACATTACACTAGAATTTCATTAAAGCAAAAGTATACCAAGAGAGAAGAAATTCAAAGCTTATAGTTTCTTACCACTATGGAGTCATCATGCTTATTCCCTTCCTCTTTGTTAATGAGGATGGATCTAGAGGCCTCCTGCTGTCTAGAGTGAGATGTGGAGGCTTCTTCTGGAACATCAGGTAGGTCGGAGTAGATTGATGTCTCTGCATCTTTGATTTGGGCCAGTGTTAATGCAAGAACCTCTTCTATTGAATCATCTGCTCCCAAAAACTGGTATTGTTCTCCATCGACAAGAAGGGGAGCAAGAAACCATATCATTGTTGTGGAGTCAATAGAGGTGGTGCCCGAGGTAGATGGAATTTGAGAAGTAGAATGGGGTTCAGGAGGTCGCTGGAGCACTTTCAGGGCCAATGCAACTTCCCGCTCCTCAGCTTCTTCATCTATGGGCTCTTCATTATAGATGTTGGACTGATCTATAGAAATAAGAGGATCAGAAAGGGCAGGGGCAGGGTTAGGGCTTGAGGTCGAGGCCTCCTCTTCCATTTGTCCCTCCTAGAGAAGGAAAATAAAGGTCATTTCCCAAGATAGGAACCTATTTCCTGTGTTTCTGATGACTCCACATGCCAGGAGGTCATTAGTGTCCACCTCCCTAAACCCTAGGGGTGTGAGCTAAGCTCGAAAGCGATCTAAACGCTTCACGAACCTGGGTTCTTGATTGAACAAGTACTTCAAATAATCAATTGGGATCCATCTTTTTGTAGACTCATCAAGTTGATATGCAAAACTCGTGATGTAGTCTTGCATGTACTTGATGAGGTCTTCAAAATCGTCTCAGGCTCCCAAGTAGGTACCTAGGACATCTATGCTCTTATCAAAGACTGGAAATAACTCCTCCTCTCTATCAATTAATGGAGTACGGGAGATGAAATCGTGGAAGGCAAACCTAGTAGAATCCATGGTAGTTTGGTAGCTAGGAGAACTATGGCTATGATAGTGAAACTTTGAAACTAAAGTAACTTTATAACCTATATATACCCAAATGTTCTAAATATAAAAAATAAAAAGAATTATAAATTTTTTGGGAAAAACTTGACATTGACATGAAACAAAACCATTCAAAACATCAAAATTAATTGCACCACTATTAATTGGAAAATGTCAAAATCCACAATTGTTCCACCCCACATTGTTTACAATCTTCAATATTGCAGGAGGGATAAAAGTGGCACTATGAACAAGCTTCTCTGCACGCTTTCCTACCTTTTCACCATTTAAGGTAAAGTGAAAGGACTCAGACATGCCATCCTCCATGACCAATAGGTGTTCCCGCACGTCCCTAAGAGTCCACTGTGCGTGACAGTCACATTCTTGACATCTCCTAAATGAGAACCAATACATAAACTTACCCCTGTATTATCATCGTTGTTAGAGTCAAGGGGGAGCCAATTGCCACATGTTTTCTTCCAGCGCCTATATTGAAAAGCAAAATATAACATTTGGCGGGAGATGTGATACTTGACAATCACATTGTCCTTACATACATGGCATTGAAACAGATCACCCTTTTGTTTACCTAACCTACTTTCCCAATTCACCCCAAGCAATTCCTCAAGGGCATTCTCATGTAGGCACTTGCATGGCCACATGGTTTTTGTTCTCTGTGCATCTGGATATTTTGAAAACAAGAAGCAAAACTGTGCAGAGGCATAAACCAAGACAACCTTACCCATTTAGAGCCAAATGTAAACGTCATGGCCATGCCCACATCCTTTGCAATCTTTTCCTTGTATGATTGCATTGTTCTTGTGTCCACCATGCTGCACTACTAACTTCATAAACTCCTAGGTGTGTTATCCAAACAAGTACTTACTGGATGGGGATGCCACTTTGCACCCAAGTTAATACCACCTAGGTTGAGGCACGTGCAAAGTATTTTGCCCATTGGATAAGCTTTTCATTTACAATCAAGCATTAAACACCATTTTTGCCTCAGTGTGATGCACATCCGTAAAAAAACACACTCCTAAGTGTGTTATTCAAACAGTACTTATCGGATGGGCACACCACATGCATACACCTTAATACCACCTATGTTGAGGTGTGTGCAAAATATTGTGCCCATCGGATATGCTTTGTATGATCGATCAAGAATTAAATACCGTTTTTGCCTTAGAGTCATGCGCAACCATTAGAAAACATAGTCCTAGGTGTGTTACTCCAACAATTACTTATCATATGGGTGTGCGACTTTGCACTCAAGTCCATACCATCTAGGTCGAGGTGCATGCAAAGTATTGTGCCCATCGCATATGCTTTGAATGGTCGATCAAGAATTAAACATCGTTTTTGCCTTAGTGTCATGCACAACCATATAAAAACATGGTCCTAGGTGTGTTATTCTAACAAGTACTTATCAGATGGGTGCACCACTTTGCACGCATGTAAATACCACCTAGGTTGATATGCATGCAAAGTATTGTGTCCATCGAATATGATTTGCATGGTCGATCACACATTATACACCGTTTTCCCCCTAGTGTTATGCACCACCAATAAAGGAGTATTATTTCCTAACAAGTACTTATCGGATGGGGGTGCCACTTTGCCTGCAACACAATACCACCTAGGTTGAAGTGCATATAAAGTATTATTCCCATCGGATAGGCTTTGCATTGATGATCAAGCATTAAACACCATTTTCTTAGTGTGATGCACATCCGTAAAAAAACACACTCCTAGGTGTGTTATTCGAACAAGTACTTATTGGATGGGTGTGCTACATTAATGCAACTCAATACCACCTCGGTTGAGGTGTGTGCAGATTATTGTTCCCATCGTATATGCTTTTCATGGTCGATCACGCATTATACGTCGTTTTTCTTCTAATGTTATGCACCATCGTCAAAAAACATGCTCCTAGGCGTGTTATCCTAACAAGTACTTATGGGATGGGCATGCCACTTTGCATGCACATCAATACCACCTGGGTTGAGGCCTGACCAAAGTATTGTGCCCATCGGATATGATTTGCATGGTCAACCAAGCATGAACCTCCGTTTTTGCCTTAGTGTCATGCACAAGCATAAAAAAACATTGTCCTAGGTGTGTTATTCCAACAAGTACTTATCAGATTGGCGCACCACATTGCATGAAACTCAATACCACCTAGGTTGATGTGCATGCAAATTATTGTGTCCATCAGATATGCTTTGCATGGTTGATCATGCATTATGCACTATTTCCCCCTAGTGTTATGCACAACCATAAAAAACACGCTCCCAAGTGTGTTATGTGAACAAGTACTTATGAGATGGGTGTGCCACTTTGCATGCAAGTAAAAACCACCTAATTTGAGATGCGTGCAAAGTATTGTGCCCATCGTATAGGCTTTGCATTGTCGATCATGCATTAAACACCGTTTTTGTCTCAGTGTGATGCACTCAGTGTGATACACATCTGTAAAAGAACACGCTCCTAAGTGTGTTATCTAAACAAGTACTTGTCGGATGGGTGCGCCACATTGCATGCAACTCAATACTACCTAGCTTGAGGTGTGTGTAGAGTATTGTGTCCATTCAATATGCTATGCATGGTCGATCATGCATTATACACCGTTTTTTCCCAAATGTTATGCACAACCATCCAAAAACGCGCTCCTAGGTGTATTATATGAAAACGTACTTATGGGATGGGTGCGCCACTTTGCATGCAAGTAAATACCACCTGGATAGAGGCTTGTGCAAATTATTGTGCCCATCGGATATGATTTTCATGGTTGACCAGGCATTCTGCACTGTTTTCCCCTAGTGTTATGCGCAATAGTAAAAAAATGTGACAAGTGTATTATGCGAGCAAGTACTTATGAGATAGGCATGCCACTTTGCATGCAAGTGAATACCACATAGGTTAAGGTGCGTGCAAAGTATTTTTCCCATCGGATAGGCTTTGCATTGTCGATCAAGCATTAAACACCATTTTTGCCTCAGTGTGATGCACATCCTTCAAAAAACATGCTCCTAGGTGTGTTATCCAATCAAGTACTTATCGGATGGGCATGCCACTTTGCACACAAGTCAATACCATCTATTTTGAGATGTTCGCAAAGTATTATGTCCATTGGATATGATTTTCATACTCGATCGCTCATTATACACCGTTTTCCTCAGTGTTATTCACAACCATCAATAAAAGCGCTCCTAGGTGTGTTATCCCTACCCATTGGATATGCTTTGCATGGTCTATCACCCATTATACATTTTTTTTCCCTAGTGTTATGCACAACCGTCACAAAACATGCTCCTAGGTGTGTTATCTGAACAAGTACTTATGGGATGGGTATGCCACTTTGCATGCAAGTAAATAACACCTAGTTTGAGGTGTGTGCAAAGTATTGTGTACATTTGATATGCTTTTCATGGTCGATTCTTGCATTAAACACCGTTTTTGCCTCAGTGTAATGCACATCCGTTAAAAAACACGCTCCTAGGTGTGTTATCTAAACAAGTACTTATCGAATGGGCGTGCCACTTTGCACACAAGTAAATACCATCTATTTTGAGATGCATGCAAAGTACTGTGTCCTTCGGCTATTATTTTCATGCTCTATCACGCATTATACCCCGCTTTCCTCCTAGTGTTATGCACCACCGTCAAAAAACATGCTCCCAGGTGTGTTATCCAAAAAGTACTTATGAGATGGGCGTGTCACTTTTCATGTAGGTCAATACCACTTTAATAGAGGCATGTGAAGTTATTGTGCCCATCGGATATGATTTTCATGGTCGACCAAGCATTAAACTATGCTTTTGCCTTAATGTCACACACAAGCATCAAAAAACATTGCCCTAGGTGTGTTACTCCAACAAGTATTTATCGGATTAGCATGCCACATTGCATGCAACTCAATACCACCTAGGTTGATGTGGGTGCAAAGTATTGTTCCCATCGGATATGCTTTGCATGGTCGATAATGCATTATGCACCGTTTTCTCCCTAGTGTTATGCACAACCATAAAAAAACCTGCTCCTAGGTGTGTTATACGAACAAGAACTTATGGGATGGGCACACCACTTTTCTTGCAAGTAAATACCACCTATTTTGAGGCACGTGCAAGGTATTGTGCCCATCGGATAGGCTTTGCATTGTCGATTAAGAATTAAACACCGAGTTTTCCTGAGTGTGATGCACATCTATAAAAAAATACGCTCCTAAGTGTGTTATCCAAACAAGTACTTATCATATGGGAACACAACATTGCATGAAACTTAATATCACCTAGTTTAAGGTGTGTGCAAATTATTGTGCCCATCAGATATTCTATGCATGGTCAATCACACATGTTTTCCCCTAGTGTTATGCACAACCGTCAAAAAACGTGCTCCTAGGTGTGTTATCTGAAAATGTACTTATGGGATAGGTGTACCACTTTGCATGAAAATAAATGCCACCTAGGTTAAGGTTTATATAAATTATTGTGCCCATCGGATATGCTTTGCATGGTTGATTCTGCATTAAACACCATTTTTGCCTCAATGTGATGCACATCAGTCAAAAAACACGCCCCTATGTGTGTTATCCGAACAAGTACTTATCGGATGGGCATGCCACTTTGCAGGCAAGTCAATACCATCTAGTTTAAGATGCATGCAAAGTATTGTGTCCATCGGATAGGATTTGCATGCTCGATCACTCACACACACAGTTTTCCTTCTAGTGTTATGCACCACTGTCAAAAAACACACTCCCAGGTGTGTTATCCGAACAGGTACTTATGGGATGGGGCATGCCAATTTGCATGCAGATCAATACCACATGGATAGAGGCCTGTGTAGAGTATTGATCCCATCGGATATGATTTGCATGGTCAACCAAGCATTAAACTCTGTTTTTACCATAGTGTCACGTACAAGCATCAAAAAACAATGTCCTAAGTGTGTTATTCCAACAAGTACTTATTGGATTGGTGCGCCATATTGCACACAACTCAATACCTTTTAGTTTTAGGTGTGTGCGAAGTATTGTGCCCATCGAATATGCTTTGCATGTCGATCACGCATTATGCATCGTTTTCCTTCTAGTGTTAGGCACAACCGTAAAAAAACGTGCTCCCATGTGTGTTATGCAAGCAAGTACATATGGGATGGGCGTGCCACTTTGTATGAAAGTAAATATCACCTATGTTGAGGCGTGTGCAAAGTATTGTGTCCATCGGATAGGCTTTGCGTTATCGATCAAGCATTAAACACTGTTTTTGCCTCAGTGTGATGCACATCCATAAAAAAACACGCTCCTAAGTGTGTTATTCCAACAGGTACTTATCGCATGGGTGTGACACATTGCATGAAACTTAATACCACCTAGGTTGAGGTGCATGTAGAGTATTATGCCCATCAGATATGCTATGCATGGTCGATCACACATTATACATCGTTTTTCTCCTAGTGTTAAGCACAACCGTCAAAAAATGTGCTCCCAAGTGTGTTATCTGAACAAGTACTTATGGGATGGGTGCACCACTTACATCGTTTTTCCCCTAGTGTTAAGCACAACCATCAAAAAATGTGCTCCCAGGTGTGTTATCTGAACAAGTACTTATGGGATGGGTGCTCCACTTTGCATGCAAGTAAATACCACCTAGGTTGAGGTGTGTGCAAAGTAATGTGCCCATCCAATATGCTTTGCATGGCCAATTTTCACATTAAACACCATTTTTGCCTCAGTGTGATACACATCCATCAAAAAACACGCTCCTAGGTGTGTTATCCAAACAAGTACTTATCGGATGGGCACATCACATTGCATGCAACTCAAAACTAAATTCTTTATACTATCTTTTATAATTCTAAACCATAAAATCACAAATTTAAATTAGAGATTCTACTAAGCTAAATGCTAAACATGAATCCATCATTGAAAACCCATATCCTTTGTTGATTTCTTTGAAGTGATCTTCGGACCATTTGAGTCAATATCCATGTCATCCATGTTTGATAAGCCAACACTTTTGAACTCTTTGCACTCCTTGACAATGTGTATGAATTCATCCACTCCAAATGAGATAGCACTTCTGAAACCTTTTGCTTTATTATTGGTACCAATGAACTCATCCACTCTTGACAAGATATCACTTCTTTAGTTAAGTGCATTGAAATCATCCAAGTTTGAGGAGACAACACAAATGATATCTTTATCGTTCTCGACGTGCGTGAATTCATCGACTCCAGATAAGACATCACTTTTGAAGTCTTTTGCCTTCACAATACCATTGAACTCACCGATGATATCTTTATCATTCTTGACGTGTGTGAATTCATCGACTTTAGATAAGACATCGCTTGTAAAGTGTGTTGGCTTCACAGTACCATTGGACTCATCCATTCTTGATAAGATGTCACTTCTATAGAGGATTGTATTGAAATTATCTAATTCTGAAGAGAAAACACTTTTGATGCCTTTGCCTTTCTCAATATGCAAAAATTCATCCACTCTAGAGTAGGCATTGCTTCTCAATTCTTTATCTTTCTCGGTATCAATGAACTCATCCACTCCTAATAAGATGTCACTTCTATACTTGAGTTCATTGAAATCATCCACGTCTGAAGGGAGAAAGCTTAGCTTGTAGAGGCATATTCTTTAAGTCCTTTGAAATTGTAGTATACTCTATCTTTGTCATTGAAAACCACATGTTCCTTTTTATCTTCAAAAATTGCATGCTCCATCTCAAATCTTTTCCTTCCTCATAATAGGGACCATCCAATGACGTTGTGTTATCATCCATACCATCATTAGTAACTTTCACAATCCTCATCTTTGCCAATGACCACTGATCCCAGTGTTCAAACCCCAAAACTTGACCTTCCGCTATGTTCTTAGTTGCAAATGATATCATTTGCAAAATATCTCCTACACTGAAATCCAAAGAATTGCACTTTGTATTCCCGATGATATGTGTTGGATAAGTCTCATCTCTATCCCATGCAATAAATGATTTATTGAAAAAATTATAAGTCCAAGTACTTCCATATCTCCACACTTATGCTTTAGCTCAACATGTGCACTAAAAATATTTGATACAATAACTGCAACCTTATCTTTGCCAAGTCTTTGAAAGTGACAAAGAGAATTTGGATCACTATCATGGATTGTAGCAAATGCAACTACTTCTCTTTGGCAAAATAATATCACTTCCATCCCAGGGGTATGAAATCTATTGCCATCTTCCTGTGGAACAATTATAAAAAATATTAGTCGCTTTTGAATATTTTTTCCTATTAGTTATAACTTTTTATTAAATTAATCTCTTTTATTTTACTTTTACTTTATTTTATGAAATTTTGATGGTGATACACCGTATTTGACTTTGACAATGCTAAGATAAACGATGCAACATCCCATGAAAACACGGTGACAAATAAATTCAACGGGGAGAAGTGCACAATTTCCAAAAACTTGGATGTACAAAAGAAACCAACAAAGGACTATTCGATATTTGACTTTGATTGTAAATAAGATGAAGGATGCAACATCCCATGAAAATAAAGTGATAAATAAATTTGATAGGGAGAAGTGTACAAACATACAGAAGAAATGGACATACATATGTATGAAAAGAAAGCAAGTCTAGGCAGATGTAGAAAAATGTAGAAAAGCAACCAAGGAGAATAAGAGTAATGAATGAAGATGTTATGCTAAAAGAAATGTGATCTACATGTTGCAAGCGAAGTTGTATGCATTCCATTAACTTACTTGACATCAAGAGATGTAGAGAACATGTGTGGCAAAGAAGAGGGAGCAAAAGAAATGAATACGTACTCATGAGGCTCTCTTTCTTTCTAATAAATGACACAAAAAAGCCAAATTTTGAACAATAGATAAAGCCTCGTATAAATGGAAAAAGTATTTGCAATAATGCATATCGCATTACTATAGGATTATCACATGGCACATACTGGGATTTGGTAAACAAAGCAAAGTATGGAGTCAAGTTTAACATTCATGGAAACATAGGAAGGCCCAAAACAAGAGCCTCAACGGTCTCGGCAATAGCAATTTTAAAAGACTACATTCATGAAAATGCTTTACCTCAACCCCATCTATCTGAAATGCATCTTCCGATAGGTTTGATAAAAAAAGAAGTGTTTAAGTCTATTGAAGAAACACAAAGGCAAAGAGGGCATGCTCTGACGTCTTTTCACAATTTGTATACTCTTTGGAAGAAGAGCTTTGTACATGTTAAAATCCCAAAAAGGCAAAAATGTCAAAGTGCAGATTGTTCCAATGTAAACATCCTGCCCTTAATCTTTCCTTTTGCTATCAAGCGACTGTTATTTTTCATATCCTCAACAAAGCATCCATGAGGATTAAATCTAACCTACAAGCCCTGCTCAACCATTTGACCAAATGAAACCAGGTTCTTGGTGATGTTCGAGACATGAAATACATCAGACAGGTATTTCTTTTTCCCATTCTGCATAGACAAAGGAATTTTACCAATCTACATAATAGGATGTGCAATATCATCACCAGTCTCCACAAATCCTGGTCTTTCCATTTTCCTTGCATCTTGCATCCATTCTGCATGACCTATCATGTGGTTTGACGCAACTGAGTCAACATACCACACATCATTTCTGCACGAGAGGTACTTCTGACAAAGTTGGTTCGCTTTTGTTTGCCGAAGCAGCATGCTTCACAAACTTTTTCAAGAAACTGTAGCTTCGGAATCCCAACTGCCATATTCTGATTCTTGAGATCTAACAAGTACTTGAAGTTGACATGACCATATCTCTTGTGCCATTTTGCAGATAGTGGCATCTAAAGCAAGCACTTGAGAGTGCAACGTCTCCAGAACAAAGAGAATCATACCAAAAAAAAAAGAGAATTTCATCATGGACTGGTTCGGCATTCTAGACTAAAATATGCATTTTGGAAGGAGCAAGCTATTTCTCATCCAAATGAGTACATGTGCATTACTGTAGATGGTATGGATCAGAACACAACAAACATTACCTCAATTCATTAATACTCCACCTAACCTACAAGGAAAATACTTTTTGAAGACACATCTATGTGGAGTGTTAGTGCATGGATTTAAGTTTTTTGCAGACATATGGATTGATTCCTTGCATCTACATGATAGCAATCAAGTTATAACGCCAGTTATAAAGGCAATTCACAGTGTACATGCAGAAAAAGGTCACCTACCAGCAAATTTGAGAATACATGCAGACAATTGCGAATGAGAGAATAAGAATGTACTCTTTTTTGCATTTTGCTCAATGCTAATCACTCATCGAATATTCAATGACATTGAAATTGGATTTTTTGTTGGTTGGACACACACATGAGGATATTGATCAGGTTTTTAGCACAGTCTCAAGAGAGCTAAAACACAAGGACATGCAGACGATGGATAACTTGATAAGAAAACCTAGGAAGAATGTATGATTGGAAGAGCTTTATTCTACCTTTCATACAAAAAGGTGGTGATGCCCTTCATAGCGCTCCACACTACTTTCACTTTTTCTTAATGGATGAAAAACCAGTGATGCAGTGGCAACACTATTCTCATGATACAACATGGGAACTCGAAGAACCTTCCTATCGCTTAACTTCAATCCCAAGCAAAGAAATGCATCCAATATGGGCTCCTATAAAAGAATTCAATGAGAAATCTAAAGGTGAAATAAAAGGCTTAAAATCTTTTATTACATACAAAGAGGAAATGCTTCGTAGATTTCTTGATTGGAAGCCCTCTTGGAAGGAACACACTGCTATTGTAATTAAGAAGACCTATCAATTGATAAAGGACCTTGAGGAAATGTGAGCAAATGATGCTAAGGCAAAACGGCCTTTATTTTGGCCAAATGTTGGTAACAACTTGCGCCCATCGTTTGATGTCTTTGAAAATGAGTTTGATTCGCTACTACCATGCCCATATTATGGTCCAAGGAAGAGAGAGTTTATGCCAGAAGTAGACATAGACATCCATTGTTTTGTTGCAGTTCAACCATCGGACGATGAGCATGAGAATGTTAAGTTTTGGGTTGCAAAAATGGTGGACATGAGTATGGATGACAAGGAAAAAGTTGCAACATTTATAGCACTATGGCATGAGCCAAGGGGTAGGAAGTAGAACCAAGATAACAGAGCTTTCCACAAAGATAGTCATAGTATCCTAGAAATCAAGGACAAAGAAAACAAGGAAGCACATGGAATATGATGTAGAAGAAAAAATAAGAATACCCATTATTTCGCACATTATAGAGTTTTTGAAGATGCTCGCTAAGGAGGAAGTAGAAGGAGATAGTGCAAATGAAGAATGCCCATGACAATACCATTCAAGCATCAATAAAGACTCTAGATGACAGTCTTCAGATGACATTGAATGAGGATGGCATCCAAGCAACAAGTGATGATGAATCGGACATTCAAACAAACTAGTTGCCTATTTGTACTTAACACATGTGTAAAGGCAGAATTGAGTTATTGAAAAGGCTACATGTCAGACTCCTTTGTACAAAGACTCATGGAGAACAACATTTCTTGTAAAGATATGACAATGTAAAATTGCAAGCATAGCTATGACTATTTTTGGAGCACATTTAAAGAGTCTTCCATGCCTCTTGTCTTTTTTAACCTTTAAATTTTTTGGGACTTCAAGAGTGTTATAGTTTTCTACATCAAATCTTTTGGATTAAATTATATTAATAAGTCTTTATTTTGAAAGTGATTTTTCATGGATTTAAATTAATAACTCATGATTGTTTTTAACGTGAATAGGATTGTTAAAAACAAGAAGTACAAAAATAGGATTTAATCAAAGTTTTTGCATTAGTAGTGCACCATTATAGAGATAGATTGTGAATTTTATTATGTAGAAATGATAGTGCCAAAAGGTGAACTTTTAATTCTCGAATGATATTTTCATAAAGTAACCTTTCATTTGGGAAGGATTTTTGGGATTAGTCCAAGAGTAGACATATGAGTCCAAAAATAATGAAATAAGTGTTATAAGTCTTAAATAGGAAGACTATTTGACAAACTTTTTGGATTGACTTGATGTTTAATTGATTATTCATCCCAGCACACAATGCCATACATTAGGTTTTTGGGAATTTTCTTTCATTATTCATATCTTCACAAAACCTTGCAAGCTTTGCTTAAAGAAAAATTTTGCTCATAAATTTTTTCTTGGTAAATGGTCCATCTCCATGTTTTTATTCAAGAAAGGGAGCTCAAGTCCTAAAAATTGACCTCCAAACATGGAGGTCGATTTGTTATAATTATGAGAGACAAGAAGGAGTATATTGATGATTACTTACCACAAAATGTAAGCAACAACTAAGAAGAGAGTTGGAAGAACCATTGTATACTCCCCTACTTGAGCCAATATACTCAAGAACTCAGGATCCAAGTATTACTAGGATGCTATGTGCCAAGAAAACCCTAGAGTTAAAGAGAGCACCTTTACGATTCAAGAACTCTAACAAGCACAATGAACAAATGAAGCATGGTTCATAGGTAAACTAAGGTATGAGAAAAAAAGATTATCAACACAGAGATGAAGAAGCATCTCCATGAGCCAATACGTAGATCGTCTACTGAAGAAATTTTATATGCAATATTGTAGATACACCTATGGAACATAATTTACTTCTAATATGTCAATGGAGGTGTTACTACAATTCATTTGATAAATAGAAAGTCCTATAGCCACTTTGCAAAATATGATGTGAAAGGAATCATTCACAAGAGTCAAGCCTTTAATAAATCATTTGAGAGTACTTGCCTCTCTTCCCTATACTCATGTTTGAGATGAACTAAGAAACAGACTTGATGTCAAATCAACCAAGTGTGTCTTCGCAAGTTGCAATGAAGAATCCAAGGCATACCGCCTTTATGATCCAAACAAAATAAGATTATTTTCTCCAAAGTTGTCAATAGTAATGAGACAACAACTTACTTTCATCATCAAACATCCATTTTGTGACAAAACCATCTTCAACTCCACTAATTGAGAGAATTTCATTGTCATCAACACAAAGTGTTCAATCCACCATGATAACAACAAAGTAAAGGGAGGCAAAAAGTGTTGAGAATGCAAGTTGCAAAATGTGCATATAATAATACTTGTATACAAAGAGTAGAGAAATTGTGCATGTACCAATTGTAAAGGATGAATGTGAAGGGACTATTAGGCCTCCCACATTGGGGTTGAGTCTGTACCTTTGTATTCTTCATTTGTTTCATAGAGACTTATACAAATTGTATAGGCATCTTGGTATATGAACCTCCCTCCACCCCTCCCAAAAAAGTTAACATTTTTCTTTTTTCCTAAAACAAAACTTATTCCATTTGCAAATCCAACTTTTTTTACTAGTCCAAGGATTGCTAGGCTTTTCATCATTTCATTTTTCAGGTAGAAGAGTATTTAGAAGATTATTAGTGTTAAGAGATCAAATAGGGTTTCTTTGGGGAAAGATGGAGGGGTGGAAGAGGACTTGATTCAAGGTTTTGGCTAGGAGACTTTATTGGGGGATGCCTAAAGGCTAAATGGATTTCTAAGGACGTTTTGGAGGGATAACATGGGAGGGAGTAGGAGAATCCTCTTTGGAGACAAGGGTATTCTTAGAGGATTCCATACGAGTAGGGGAAGAAGGCTGAGCTTATGCTACTATCCTATCAAGTGCTACAATGGTTGCACTAGAAGGCTTTAGTCTATTAGTTTTCTTAGTTCTTGTCATAGGAGTGAGAGTGAAGTTTGAGTTTGAGTTTAAAATTTTCCTTATATAAGAATTTAAGATGTTCCCAACCCAAGATGTTGCGAGATAATCCTTTCCCAGCATTGTGGTTGACCAATAATGTCCTCGACTTCCTCCATCCATGGACACTTTGATAGGAAAATTTTGTGTCTTTTCTAGAAAAAAATATTTTCCTCCTTAAGCTTCACATGCCCCCTATGCAATCCCATCCTTAAAAGCAATTCTTTATCTTTTGCAATGCAATGTATGATCAATTGAGCTTTGCCCATTTTAGTAATTAAAAACGGTTACCATTGTACTCTATTGCATGAACAACAAGCTTGTTAGGATACCTCAACTGAAACTAAGAAAAGCATCAAACAAAGATGGGAGTTGTTTTTACTATCTTCTCTCATTCCATCCAATTTGACAATGGCACACTACAAATTTTGAACATTAAAGTAAAAATGATTAACCCATTCATCTCAAATACCTAGATATCAGCCCACCTTTGACAAAGACAATTCATTCTCCAAGAATTTCTTTTGTATGATTGTTTGTTTCTTGTCAAGAAAGCTTTATAGACCAAGGTGTTGGTAATGACACTACAAACTTCAAACACTTTGCTGCAATAGTAGACTTGAGAAATGTGAATTGAGTTATGTACGATTCCTGGTTTACACCAACGCCACAACTTCAATAATCTCTTTGCATTCACAATACCCCTAAAGTCCTCATTACCTTTTGGGAAACTCACACATGTAGGCCTTTGTGTCTTGGGTTGTTTAGCATTGCAAGGACCTAAAACTTCAATAAAGTGCTCAGAGGGTATGAAGTGTCAAACGTCGATTATGTCCATTGATTGCATCACATCCTCCTTGAAGTTTCTAAAGAAGAGTTCAAAATATAATTTCTTATTAGAAAAAATCTAATATCATAGATGCTATGCCAACCTGATACCCACAGTTCTACTCTTAGAACCACTACTTTTTGCTAGTGGAAACATAGGTTGGAGATGTCCTTGATAGGATTCTAAAATTCAAGATGGTGCCTATAAGATGAAAGAGATATCCTTGAATAGGGTCAAATGAATATTCATACAATGAATTTACTTGTGAATAGCCAAAGCATAACATAAGCAAATAAACTTATAAACAAGGCAAGCATAAAAGGATATGGCAAAAAGTGGTTAAAACATCAAGCTATACAATTTTGAGTAAGAGTAGACACATGGTTAAAACATATAGATTTTGAATAGAATCTATTAAAATACCTCACATGGCATTGTGCTTTCCTGAGAGATGTGCGCTACTTTAACTCAAATTTGCACCTTATATTTGAGGAGCTTGTCTTCCATTTCAAAGATTAGATGTCAAAGAGATGACCTAATATTGGATAGTTTGTTAGTTTTTGCTTAAGGAAATACTAGATATGTTCAATTCCTTGTCTAAGTACTATTAGAGGAAGTTCAATAAATTTTGGGCAATTTGTCCATTTTTGCTTCAAGGAAATACTAGATATGATCAATTCCTTGTCGAGGGACTATCACAAGAAGTTTAATGACTAATTTAGGAGTTTATCAATAGACTTGATGACTCAATTCAAGAGTTTATAGATAGACCCAATGGTGTAGCTGGTTAATCGAGTTTCTTCTCCTAGCTCTTTTGTAGCTAGCAAAGATTAGATGATGTACCATGCCCCTTCTTTTTGTAGCTTCTCTTTTTGAAATTTAGTAGAATGCTAAAAGAATTTCATCCGTTTCCCCCATAAAAGAATAACATGTATTTATGACATTTCCAAGCTTAGCAAAATGCCATGATACTTTGTCTTCAATCGTGAGAGAGAGAGAGAGAGAGAGAGAGAGAGAGAGAGAGAGAGAGAGAGAGAGAGAGAGAGAGAGAGAGAGAGAGAGAGAGGCACACAAAGGATAAATTTCCGAATGAACCCATTAGTTTGTTTGTATTTGAGGATTCCTTTACAATACTTGAAATAGTAAAGTCCCATACATGGATTTTTTGTACACTCTTTTCTTCAAGACACAACTTTGAATTTCCTTGAGGAATCCATGTCCTATCTCTATTGCAACATGCATATGGCTTTCTTAGAAAGAACAAAAGCAATGATACTTACTTTCAAAATATAGGGATTACTTAAACACCTTCGGGTATATGTAGAGGTTGATGTTGGTACAAATGGTATTGCTTTCTTCTTGCATTGAACTCTCATTGTGGGATTTCTTAGTTCTTGGATGAAAATGGTCTTAAAAATTTTCTAGCAAATAGCAACCACACATGTCTAATGTAAGTCTATTTTTAAGCTATCATGTAGGATGTGGCCTTAGAATTTTTGGTTTCCTCTTGTTATAATGGAATTATTTTTGAACATTTCACTCATGTTAAGAGAACTAGAATGCTTGGCCAGCTGCTAAGTATATGGGCCAACTGCTAACTATATGGGCTATTGTAAGTAGCTAATAATAGGTCAATTGATCTAACTGCTTCAAAAGTGCCACATGGCTTCGTAGGATTTTAGAGTTTCATAAAACGCTCTAGTGCTGGCCAAGTAAACATGCATGGTAATCATTTCTAGCAATAGTGAACATCTAGAGCATGGGATCCCCACATGTTTTTGTCATTTGATATAGATTATTTGGCCATATTTTATCTCGTGGTATTCTTGGCACTTCTTTTCATACTTTATCTTTCCTCCCATTCAACCCCAAATTCTAATTTCCTCTTCTTCCTTACCTTTTGGAGCACTTACCATGTCATTAATATAGTTATTGAACATTTATAAGAATCCACAACCATATATTGACATATAACATATCCAATAAAAAGAGAGTTTACTTTGAAAAGCAAGTTTACTTTGAAAAGGGTGACATTCAAGGTCCTTTTTCTAAGTACTTAGTGAATTAAATCTTTACTAGCCATAGGACTTGCAAGACAGTGGTGAATCCAAGGGAAATATCGAACTTGCAACCTGTAGGATGTACCCACGTGTCGTAATTCCTCTAGCTAGTAAATATTTAATTGACTACGTGTTGCAAGTTGTATAGCTAGTATACACATTGCGAGTTAAATATAGAACGTGCAACTTGCTGGTAACGCCAAATGGTACAACTGGATATTCAATATTGTTCTTGCAAATATTAGAAAAGTCATTTGTAAGGATGCATAGGTTAAGCATACGCACGGTGGTTAAATGTACGTACTTATTAAAAATTTTCAGAAAATGTTAGCAAGAGCTCCCGTGGCCTAATGGATAAGGCGTCTGACTTCTAATCAGGCGATTGTGGGTTCGAGTCCCACCGGGAGTGATTCTCCCTCTTTATTTTGACAGAGATTTTCTGTTCATGAGCTGATTGTGTCTAATCGACAGAACCCTCCTCCACCAACTAGATAGACATGCAAGAAGTGCTCGGCCACTATGAAAACCCTAGATATGGGTCATCCTCAGAATATAGATAGCAAAGGGAGCGGACACTAGCACATGCCAAACTGATGGAGGATCGATTCATGGACTTTTTTGCCATATAGCCCATAACATCTTCAAGAGGCGATAGAAGATCAACTCAGAAGAAACCACAATGCCCAAGATCAAGAGAGAATCCATCAGCTCACCGAGGATCTCCAAGTTGCAAAGGGCCGGATTAGTAGCACCCAGAAAAGATAGTTTGGACCTTGTCCTCGCCGTACAATATCCTCTACAGTATTGGGCAAGGCTATATGAGAGTTGCTGCAATGCTGCCCTACAGTACTGGGCAAGGAATTGCAGGTTGTGGAACTCCCGTGGCCCAGGTCAGACAAGCCTAAATGGTATGTTATTATCTTTTCATGCACTGCCGTTCTTCCCTCCAAACGAGGAGGCGTTAACCGTAGTGTGCATATGCTACTAGTGAGCCTCAAGGTATGCTTTTCAAAGCAAGCATTTGTTTCTTGTCTCATCCCATTATTGCTGATCATTCTAAACTGTAAGGCTCATCTCTTTGAGGGATTCACTTCTTCCTAGTCTCTCTATCTAGTCTGAATCGATCTAGCAAAACAATTCTTGCCTGATTATGGATTTGTTGCCAAGCCCTCCTTTCAGTGCTTGAAGGTTCCAGAGCACAGTGAAAAGATAGAATGATAATACTTTCTTTCCTTACAAAGAACTCTCAACAGTTGTGCAACGAACGACTAAATAATTATAGTAATGCTTGACCGTTGAGAAAGTACTGCTCTTCTTAATTGCATAGGACATGAGTTTTTGTGGTGAACATGCCTAATTTGGCCACATTGCAGGGCTATCTAATCAGGAAACTGATTCGATGGTAGGTAAGGAGCTCATTTTCTTTCGTTCCTCTGTGCATAGTGATCAAGACTCCTTGCAATAATGGAAGCGCCGACTCAGTCATAAGACTAGTGTGTAAGAACCTTGGTACTACTTACACATTTGAGTGAAACAATTGTTTTCCCCTACCCAGCTGAGCGTTATTCAGTCCCCACAGCCTCCTCTTGTAACCTTTCCCCTCTTCTTTTCACTTCCCCTTCTCCTGTTGAAGAGGCCTATTGTGTGCCTGACTCCTTGGAGGGTTGCACTAGGGACACATGTATAAATGGGGGCTTGAATAGTGCCATAAAGAAAAGTGTGCCTAAATGTGCCTAATATATATGCATGATTGTGAGGGGCTTAGAGAATCTGACCTGTATGGTTGTCACAGGATGTGGTGAGTCATGCCAACCACGTGGACCTTGTGATTGGTGTAGAGATTGGCAGTGGCTGATTTACCTATTTGATGGACCTGTGTGCTATGATCATGGCAGTTGTGCACTCACTGTTTAAGCTGAGTTGCCCAGAATGTACTGCTTGATGGATGTTCGGCCCATGGGAGGTGTTGGAGAGGCCTATTATGTGCCTCACCCCGGTAGTGACACGTGTACAAATGGGGGCTTGAATAGTTAGCCCCATGGGCCTAGTGAGTCTACCCCATGGGCGGCAGGCAGGCAGGCTGCCACTGGGCAGCAACTGTCCTTAGATTAGTTTTAGGGCAGCCCATGGGGCCATCCTGGTCAGCACATAGGGCTGACTGTATGCCCAGAACTAGGGCACAATGTGAAGATGAAACAGGCCCAGCCAAAGGCCCTGGATTAGGGCAAGTCTACAGGCTGGTGCAAGGCCTGGACACGACAAGTAGGCACCACTACTTTTGTACTGATTTCTACATCATTTATGAGAGTACTTCCGAGTGCTATAGCCTATCCCTCCCAGATTTCTATCTTTTTATGTGTGCACACATGTTGAAGTGAGACATTAGATGTCTTCTGCTCTCAGTTAGTGATTGCAAGAACATTTGTTAGCACCGCCTTCCAAGCAGAGCTATCGTTTCACTTTTCTTAAAAAAGTGTCCCACACCATTTTTTGCCACGTGGCCCCTTACTATTTTGGTTCTCTCTCTCTCTCTCTCTCTCACAGATCCACGTGTCTGGTCTGCATATACTTCAGCTCTATACGATGTTCCAGATCAGCTAGCCATCGATTTATCCCATACCCCCAGGCCAGCTTCATCTAGTCTCTTCACACCAGAGAGTGTCCGTGCAGCAGTCCACCAATTGAAGAACGGGAGAGCTAAGGATCATGATGGATTGCAAGTGGAGTATGTAATCCATGGGATTGATGCCTTAGATTTTGTTCTTTCCCGTCTCTTCAATGAGTCTGTTTGTATAGGCCTACCACAGTCCTGGTTAGGCAATACCATAGTACCTATCCACAAGTCAGGGGACCCTATGGAGCCGTCGAATTACAGGACCATCATGATTGGCCACGTTATGGCCAAGATCTATGCATCAGTTTTGGAAAGCCGTATAAATAACCATGCCGAGACGACAGGACTCAGAGCCAGAGGGCAGGCTGGATTTCGCAGGGATCATTCGACACTTGACCACATCCTCACACTCAGGGCACTGGTAGAGGAGGCGAAGTCACGAAGGCAACGGCTTTATTGTTGCTTCGTGGACTTCAGGAAGGCATTTGACACAGTTCCGCGATTCAGATTGTTTCAGAGGATTCGTCAGATGGGCTTCAGTGGAGAGATACAGTGGGCTATCATGGCTTTGTATAAGAGGGTCATTGGTCGGGTTCGGACACGTGGGGGGCTCTCAGAGGAGGTATGCAGCACGATTGGGGTGAAGCAGGG
The DNA here is from genome assembly GCF_047967505.1 of Dipteris shenzhenensis. NCBI lineage: Eukaryota > Viridiplantae > Streptophyta > Polypodiopsida > Gleicheniales > Dipteridaceae > Dipteris > Dipteris shenzhenensis. Next base: position 11,918,499 of record NC_141614.1, on the reverse strand, counting down.
TTGCCCACTCTCTCCTACTCTCTTTGGATTATATATTGATGAGCTAGAGATGTTTGTACAGATGACAGGCGGTGTGGGCTCTACTCTCTCAGGATCCTCCATTCCTATCCTCCTGTATGCGGACGATGTGGTTCTCATTTCCTCTACTGCTCAGGGCCTCCAGGCACATATTGAGGCACTCCACAGGTTTTGCCAGGACAGGGGGTTGACCGTAAACCTTGGCAAGACCAAGGTTATGGTTTTCAACACCTCTGATCGTATTTACAGCACGGATGAGTTTTGCTTCACTTATGACGGACAGCCCATTGAGCTAGTTAGAGAGTACACTTATTTGGGGGCAGTTTTCAGGGGACCGGTCTTCACCATGACATATGCAGCACGAGATAGGATTAGTAAAGGGTATGCTTCGTTGGCTCATCTTGAGCGTCAGTGTTTTTAGTCCCACTTTTAGCATCCCGATACGAAATCCTTGCTTTTTGATACATTGGGGAGACCAGCTGCGATGTATGCAGCTCCTTTCTGGGCAGGAGACCTCGGCGCTGCAGATTGGAGACGAGTAGAGGTTACAGATCATCATGTTCTCTCGGCTCATTAGGGCCAAGGCTACAGTTCCGCACAAGATCATGCTAGCAGAGTTTGGAGCTACTCCCCTTGCATTGGATGCAGCGTTTCAGTCGGTCATGTATTTGCACAGGGTTAGGGAGTTCGGAGTCTCAGCAGCAGGCAGAGCTCGGTTGCCATGGTTAGCACTTGCATCTTCTATGGAGTTGGCACGATCTGGGGCCCGATACTGCTGGTACTTCAGACTCACTAGGTGGCTCACATCTCTTGGACTAGACATGGATAGACTGCCTCTCTTCCGATACAGCATGGATGCCCCTCATCTCGAGTTGACTCGCCACGAGCGTAGCCAGGTCACGAGAGCAGACTTATTGCAGCTTCATACGTATCGCACTTGGATTTATCCCACGCAGCTTCCGACGAAGATGGCCACATATCGTGACCACTTCCTTCGGATCTCAGAGGATGGGTTTGTCATTCCACCAGGCTATACAGGTATCCACATGTCCCACTCACTGAGGATTGCCCCTGGCCAGCGTAGAGTCTCTTCGCATCAGCTCGAGATAGAGGCTGGTAGGATGCGACGCATGGAGGATGGACGGCGACCAGGCCGAGAGACCAGGATCTGCCCTTGTTGCACCATGGGAGAGGTGGAGTCAGAGGAGCACTTCATTTGCAGATGCCCGCTATATTATGAGCTCAGAGGTAGATTCCACTGTCTCTTCACGGATGGCTTTGGACCTCTCTCACGAGTGATGGACTACGAGGATCAGCATTGCCTAGCTCTTTATGTCAGGGAGGCCACTATGCTTCGACGAGACTACCTTAGAGACCATCAGCACAGACCGGAGCATGATAGAGCCCAGCCTGATAGAGCTCAGGCACACGCTATACCAGAGGACAGAGACTAGGAGGAGCATGAGGAGGTGAGAGCTCACACAGGACACATGCCTCCACCCTGTGGATGTACATATGAGATGGTTTGTAGACGCCGCAGGATCTTGTTACATAGGGGACGTACTCGCCGCTTCATCTCCAGACGATCCAGGATGATGGCAGCTTTTCGGAGGAGACTTACTCATGGAGATCTCGCCCCACCAGCCGCTCACCTCACCTTTGCTCAGATTTGTACTCTCATAGCAGGAGGCAGAGTCGATGGACAGGATTTCCAGTATTATTTTGGTTCTCAGACTCCGTGACACCTGGACTTGTATCTTTGCATTGGCATATTGTACTCATCCCCCCATTTTGCACCCAGGGGCGGTTTTCTTGCATCTAGTTTACTTTGTATTTAGGCTCAGATTTGACATTATGTACTTTCACTTGCATTGTATTGCGTAGCACTTAGAGGATATTCGATGATGCCTCTTCTTTGTGGCACGTTGATTTTGTGCTATCTTGTATGCAGAGTTCTTGATGTCCCATGGGCCCATTTTGGCCTTTAGTGGACAATAATACACTTTCTTTCTTTCTTTCTCCCTCTCTCTCTCTCTCTGAGTTTGCAAATCATTCGAACTTTCCTATACACGGGCTTCCATCATAGGTGTTGCAAATTAATCATTCATTCATCTTGACAATTGTTTTCCTTTGACAGAACCAATTGAAGGAAGTGCTCACGAGTACTTGTACTCACTTGTTAATCTACATGTTGTATTAGCTATGCTATGCTATAGACAAGCGTAGATCTGTTTTCCAGCGAGCGCCTAAGAGAATCTCCCGCAGGTTTCATTGTGGGATGCTCTAGGCCTCTACATGGCTATGGGGCAAGGTGAGGGACCCCTGTACCTGATGCACAAGGTGTTTTTGTGTACGATTCGTGGCACCTCTTGGGGCTGTAAGACTTCCTTATCTCTTCCCTTTAGTCTTCACCCTCCTTCCTTTTCCCCTTCTTTTCCTCTTTTGCTAGGGGTTGTGTTTTATTTGACTCTGTGGGAGGCGTTTCAAAGGGTGACCATTTGGTTTGGCTAGAGGAGCTCTAATGGTAGCATCCTTGACACCCACCACCATCAGGATAGCCATTTCACCTTAGGGTAACGAAGATGTTCAGCAGGCAGTACATGAAGTGGGACGCATTGTGGGCCTAATGCCATCCGGACACCAGGGTCCGGATTGGATACATGCGGGTCAATGAATCCAAAAGGTCACAATCTATGGGAGAGGGGTTTTTGATATCCAACTTGCTTCACCAGAGGTCACGTAGGCACTTGTTGAGCAAAGCCCATGTATCTGAGTCCCCATTTGATTTCCTTCAATAGTTTCACTAAGGATGAGTTGGGCTTGACTCACCATGTGGCTAGGTGGCCGATCTCTCTTTGTTTCCTAGGTCTTCCGAAGGAATACAGACTCATCCTCCCATCCATTGGAGCCTGTTTTAGTACAGTACTTGAGGCCCCATCTTGGTAATATCCAAGGCAATGGCCAATGTATTAGTTAGGACGGCTAGAGGCAAGGGGATGTTAGATTCACTTGATTGTGGAGGACCCAAATTCCTATTTCGAGGAGGTGACTTTGAGTGGGGGTGACTTTTGCCAATGAGATGCGGGGCTACCTGGTCAATGCTTGCGTTGTAGAAATCAGCCATCTAGACAAGGCCTATTGTTGTTTTTTTGCTCAACCCCGTTACCCCTTCTCAGTCTCAAACCCCATGTAGGGACCTCCATGTTGGTACTCAAGTGGAAGGGAAACAAAAGAAGAAGTATGCGCCAAAGAATGCTAAAGAGAGAAAATGCTGGCAATAGCACGCACATGGACACGGCCTCTCTAGATTGAGAGGATTTCTGCACTCTTCCTATAGAGGTATCAACTTTCTATCTATCGAAGGAGCCTTAAGTGATGGCGCCTTTTTAGGAGGTGTCTGCCCTCCCCCCCGTGGTCCAATACTCTCCACCTCCTCCTTCCTAGCCTCCTAAGGCTCCAAGCCAGTCCAGTCCCCCTCTAGTACGGTGGCCACTCTGACTACCCATCCTTGCCTAAACCTCAGCCTCCACTTGTCCCTCTCCTCGTGCCTTCTTGCTACGCTCATCCTCAACTTAATTAGGGCAGCAATCCTTAATAGATCCCTCATCTCGATCCCCCTCTTAGCCATTCTTTTGGTCATGCAGATCCTCGTCAGCCCTGTGATTCACCCAATCCAGATCCCAAACTGGCTTTGTCTTCTTGACTAGGCTTCCAGGCTTCCAGGCTGCAAGCCTTTCCTAGGACAGACACTCCCTCGAGAGTTCTAGTGCTTTGTCCTTGGTACTACGCTAAGGTCCTAGGAGTCATGTGCTACCCTTGAGGTTTTAATGATGATTCTGTAACTTATGAAAGGGGGCACCATTGGGTGTTTTGGAGCTTTGATTTTTTAGCCTCAAGAGAGGAGCAGTGGACCACAATCCTCTTTTACTTTCTTATGAGGGCCCAAATGATGCAGATGCTTGATGATTGGTTGAGGATAGTAGGGATGTGAGTTATGGATAGCACATAGCCATAAGGCTACCTTTCAAGTGGCTTTCCCCAAGGGCAGACATGGAGTGGGTGTTTAGTGGTAATTTTCCGTTTGGATGTGAGCAAGAAGCTTTGCACTATTACTCATTGGCCATTGAATTAATGTTTTAGTAGCAGGTTGGGAGTATTGGCCTCGTTTTGATTCATTGAGCCTTTAAAATGGGTTTGGAGCTAGCGATGCCTTAGTGCACTATGGCATAGATCTAGACTACTTCCTTTTCAAACCCCCGAAATCCACTCGTTTTGAGTTGTTCCAGGAATTAAAAGGCCCTCAGCACAAGGCAAATTTGACGGTAAGTCCTCAGTAGTACGAGGTCACTAGCCCCCCATCTTCTTCATGAGTTGGATGTTGTGAGCTAGAATGTGCATGACTTTAATGATCCTGTGAGACAACATGGAGGAACATATATTTTCCTTTGTCAAATATTTGTTCTTCTAAGAAGACAAAGCGAAGTTTGTTTCCTGGCTCATGGACGAGTGAGGGAGTCTGTATATCCATTAGTTTAGCCATTGTAACATGCAACGTTCCTGGCTCATGGACGAGTGAGGGAGTCTGTATATCCATTAGTTTAGCCATTGTAACATGATCATGTAATGTGCAGCAAGACCACCTTTAAACCTTTGTGCGAGGCGTAAGTGTGTGCACCAGAGAGAGAGAGAGAGAGAGAGAGAGAGAGAATGTAGACGACACCAGATTGGGTCCCTGTACCTACTGAGGACCCCCTCCCCAAACGGGGACTAATTTACTTGGAGAATTGCAAAGAATACAACTGATACTCCTTCAGAGAGCGCGGGAGGCAACTCCGAGGATGACCCTTCGGAGAGCTGACCCACAAATGCATCAGAAGCAACCCAAATCTCGACCAAGACCACGCTGCCCACACGGACGATGTGGACCATTGTGCAAGGTTATTGAAGAGGCTTGTGCTGTCCCCAGGCATGCAGCAGAGCTGCGTGAGTGCAAGAGATGAAGGGAAGACAGAAACTGAGAGTAATGGAAGCTGAGAGAACTGACATATGAACTGAGAAACTGAGAGAAAGCTGAGTAATAAGAGCTGTGAAGTGAGCTGAGTAAACTGTAAAAGAAACTGCAAAAGAGCTACTGAAACAGACATCAAACCTTCCTCTATTTGCTGGTCCAAGCCCTTGCTGTAGAGCTGCGTGTACTTCCTCCCTTAGAGGCTGATCTGCACTGCTAACATCTGCTGCTGTGCAGGGATCTATGGAGGTGCACAGGGGCTGCACTGGAGGGCTGAAGAGCTGCTGGAGTAGGCTACAAACTGAATGGGAAAAGATGGCTTGTGCTGTCCCCAGGCATGCAGCAGAGCTGCGTGAGTGCAAGAGATGAAGGGAAGACGGAAAACTGAGAGTAATGGAAGCTGAGAGAGAACTGAGAAACTGAGAGAAAGCTGAGTAATAAGAGCTGTGAAGTGAGCTGAGTAAACTGTAAAAGAAACTGCAAAAGAGCTACTGAAACAGACATCAAACCTTCCTCTATTTGCTGGTCCAAACCCTTGCTCTAGAGCTGCGTGTACTTCCTCCCTTAGAGGCTGATCTGCACTGCTAACATCTGCTGCTGTGCAGGGATCTATGGAGGTGCACAGGGGCTGCACTGGAGGGCTGAAGAGCTGCTGGAGTAGGCTGCAAACTGAATGGGGAAAGATGGCAGCAAGGGCCGTATTTATAGGGGCCAGGGAGCCAGCCAACCAGCCAGGCTGAGCCGACTGAGCAGTCGGCTACAGTTGGCCATTTACAAGTCCAAAATTGCCTGGCCAATGGCTTGCGGCCATCGGTCGCTCACCATTGGGCAGTCATTTTCCTTCCCCGAAAGGCCTCCCTGGCCCATTCCCCTATACCCTCAATATTCTATGCCAAACTATACTTCAATACTATGTGCCAAACAGGTCTAAAGCCTTGAAGGCTAAAGCTCACAACTTCCCAGCGGCCTCAAGCCCAAACCACACTGTAACTTTATCGGTCCAATGGCGTTTGGCTCTGCAGCAAATAAGAAGTGAGACCTGTAGTACTACATCATAGATATTGTAATGGATCGTGGTAGAAGTCATGGAAGTTGAGGCAAGCTTTTGTAGCAAGCCTACATTAATGGCGGCAGAGATAGAATTTAGCTAAATCTTCCCCTTCTACTATAGTGTTTTTGGTTTTTGCAGAGACCAGACTGCAACTCTGAAAGTCACATTCCCAAGGTAAGGTTGTGATTGTAGGAAGCTTGTTCAAGAAATATTGGAAGATATTTGCTGCAATGAATGCTAATATATATAGCTATGCAAGCATCTTGTGCTAATTGACGAGCCATAAAGCTTGGAAAATGGCACGAGCCTCCAAGCAGTGGAGCATAAGGAGAATTCAACAGATGATGATTAGAACAAGGAGCAATGTTGATGGAAAGACATGAAGATTCGTTCTCCTATGGTGTTCCTTTGTCTGTTTTTTATAATTAGGTTCTTGCTTATAGAATAACTCACATAGAATTAAGAATGTTCAGTTCAATAGGGAACACAGCACTATAAGCTATTGGATTATTTGGAGAACTATTCAAGCACCATTAGGATATGTGCAAATAAATATTTGACATTATAAATTCATGAAATTCTCTTGCTTATAAGATACCATATGAGAACGATAAATCTATATTGTATTCTATTCATGATAATATAACTTCCAAAGTTTCAAAAAAATAAGCAATAATTCTATGTACGTACTTAGGAGGTTTTATACTCTTAAGTAGATGCCAACATGGTAATACTTCATTGATTATTATCAATAACTTGAGTTTGAGAAAATTAAAGAGAAGGCAAAGCATATGATTAGATGATGACATTCTTGCCAAGCAAGGGGAGGAGACATGAATGTTACAACAAGAATATCACTTTGAAAAAAAACCGAATATAACTCTTTTTAAAAAAATCTTTATGACATTGCAGAATATCTTAAATGATAGCCAGTATGCTGGATAATGTCTTCTATGCATTGCTAGCAACCGAAGAAAATACATATGAGATCATTACTAGCTACCAAAGCATTAAGCTAATGACCAAACAATTTGAAGTGTGATTAGACAATGATGTATATATATTCTTCTACTAGCCACGGATTATTATATGTCTCATATTGCTTCTCACATAATAATAGATGTTGAAGGATATGACAAATATAACGCTTGGACCTGTCGCAAAGTAACGAATGTGATATAGTACTTCTTTTTAATATAGGACAAGAATTAAAACAATGTCTCAAAAGTTTTGAATTAGGTAAATTCACTCTCTTGGTTGATGAGAGTTTCAAATCTCTTAATTGTAGTTTTTGACCATCCCCGTGGCCATCTTGATGATGATACTTGAACCTATATGACATTGTGGATCATTAGCAAATCACGACCCAAAAAGAAAATGTTGATTTTAATATATTCTCTCAAGTTTGAGAACTATCTAAGATATAATGCTTAGTGAATGCCTAAATGATTCTTTTGAGCTTTTTCAAGACCTCATCAGTTCCTATAATTAAATATGCAATCGAGGTCAGTTGCAATCTAAGCAAGAGGAATGTTATGGAGTTATATTTTTGATAACTTGTGTTTTGTCATGCTAGATGGTTGTTATTGTGGTTGATTCCTTGTAATATTGATCTCGCTAGTGTTATTGATGTTGTGTTTGATTATTGTACTTTAAGCATGATTGTATTGGGATCAATTGATTCGATGATTCATTCAATTGATTGTAACAACTAATGAAATTGGCAGCTTGAGTACAGCTGATGCAACTAACGCTGAGGAGCTAGTGCAAGAGTAGCTATTAAGGTGTCACACGGCGCATACTATATGGACATGGGGACCAATGTTGTAAAAATATATATATATATTAAAACGTGGGCTAATTCATTTTATTAATTATGGATGAGGGGATATTAATCCTTTCAATAGTTTGAGCTCGTGGAGCTATATTGAGAAGTCCTTCCAATTATGGACTAGGGATACTTCGAGATATACTATTATTGGCTCTTTGCTTTTTGGATATAAAATAATGAATACTCTAGATGGGAAGTAAGGGCCAGCATCTAGAGGGGTTAGATTGGACCCAATGCTCCTTTTATTCCTTTGTTAATAATTTGAATTTGTGGTATAGTTAATTTTCAACATCATGATAGGTGTTGTATGCATTCTTCTTCAAGTATATGTCATTCTAGCAAAGACTCTTTAAATGTAGCATTGCCTTTAGTTGCAGGTGAATTGAATTTGGAGTAAGTCCCTTAGGGGTAAACTTTGGATTATCTTTGATGGTTGACGAACTCAATTCAGAATAATCCCTTTAGTAAAAGTACTTATTTAGATTGCTTTTCTAATGGACTTAGGATTATTGAGTTCTTCATAGGTGGCACAGGAGGATGAAATTGAGAAATATGAGGGCTTTCCTTCTTGTAAGTATGGCTATGACAATGTATTTGAACCATGGATCAAGAAATTTTTCATTGCATAGACATATCAATGAACCAAACTTGTTATACCAGCATTTATGAATTTTAAGTAGTTGACTTCAATCTATAATAATGCATTACATGAATTCACCCAATTAAGAATAGATCCTTATACACATATTTCATGATGATGAAATATTATATCTTCAATTGTAATTTATTCTTACTTTTTCTTTATTTTTGCTTATAAATGTGCACTCCCTCTTTAAAAGAGCACCCCTTTCCCCCTATTTGTAAATGTACTTCAAAAAATAAAAGTAACCCTAGTTCAAATGTGCGTACACGCTCATGTTTTCCCAAGTGAGGCTGTTAAGTGATGGAAAACCATTAAACTCATATGTGGGAAACATACTAAATAATCATACATTTCCTTGATAATTTTGAAGTCCAATAAGAAATGTGCTTTAGTCATTTGATTGATACACTAACCTATTCTTCATGTTTCCTATGCTAGTAGTATTTTCTAATGACATTAATAAAAGATCTATCTTTAAGGATATTATTGTAGTAAGATCTCCACTTGTAAATCGATTTTACAAAGAATCTACCAACAATCTTTGTAATTCTATTTTGAAACACAAGATTTATGTTGTTTCAAAAAATATATATAATGTATCATCGTTTACATGTTCCAATAAAAATCCTCTTGAAAGACCAAAGAATCTTTGTTGGACTATCCATCATCTTGATGTAATTATTAAGCCTGTAAACCAAGTTTTGTAACATTTGCAACATATATATTGCATCTCTTTCTTTTGTTTTTCATTTTCTCTTTTTTTGGCCTCTTCTAATAGAACTTACATCTTGATTTTTTACCTTCCATTTCGGTGCCTTGTCCGTTCAAATTTTGCAATTTACTTATTTCATAAAAATGTTGCAGCATGAGAAATCTCCTTGTAGCTGACACTTTTTTTCTCTCTTTTAACTTTCCTTGGTCTCATAGAAACCAATGACACTTGCAAGAGCACTTGCATTTTGCAATGCATTACTATATTGTTAATAGTTTGCCAAAATATAACTTTATGGTAATTCCAAAAGGAAACAATTGCTTGCTTTACTTGTAGTAAAGAACCTAAACACATGTTCTACATTTAAATCTCTCTATATTTGTTAGACACAGTCCTAATAAAAGCTTGCATTTGTGTAAATTCTCTTTCTTACATACTTTTAACACACTATTCAAAAAAATTGGACTTTCTCACTTAGTTTTGAAAAACTTTTAGAATCATCAACATTCATCTAGTAGAGTCAGAAATTGGGTGTATTTTCACTTAGTTTTGAAAAACTTTTAGAATCATCAACATTCATCAAGTAGGGTCAGAAATTGGGTGTATTTGCAAAACTACACAGGTCACCTCCACACAAATATGATTTGAGCAACAAACTCTATTGTACTAACTTGTTGCTCTTGCAAACAGGTTGTTGCTATGTTTTTTTGCATGGAAACTATTGCTCATGCAACACCTTGGAGTGAAACACAACTTGCTGCTTAAATTTAAAAAATCTCTTGATTTGAGCAAGAGGGTGTGTGCAATAGGTTGGTGAAAGACCCAACCTATTGCTTAAGCAATAGGTTGGGTGCAATGCACCTGCTTGCTCAAATCCAAATATTTTGCAAATTATAACTAGCAATTTAGGGTTTAGAGTTTATAGGTTCTAGATTTAGGGGTTTTTAAGGTTTCAAAGGTTTCCAAAGCTTAGGTTTGGTTTTGATGATTTAGGGTTTCTAATGCTTAGGGTTTAGATTTTAGGAGTTTTAAGGTCTACTATTTCAAAGGATTAGCATTTAGGATTTCTAGGGTTTATAATTTTTTGTATCAATTATGATGGGTATCATGACAATCCAATTGTTATTATATTGTATAAGATAATTCCATATATAAGCCTTATAAGTATTTCCTTGAGCTCTTGCACTCGTTGTCTCATCTTCTCCTCTTCCTTCTCCAAGGACTCTTGAATTTGGCAATGTATAGATCTTTTAGAAGCTTCCCATCTATGTTTGGAGGTGACTCTTTCAATCCCTCTTGCTCCAAGTCCAATGCAATTTCTTTGTCATGGATAGCCCTATTCTCTAGTTGAACATGTCCTGTGGACAACGAGATGGAAATATTCCAATATTTGTTTTGATTGAGTGTGAGGAATTCAGTTGAGGTTTTGCGAACATTTGGTAAGTGGATCTATTACATTGTGACAGTTATACTATCCCCCAAACCTGCAAGTTGTTCTACTTGGGCTCTCTGCAATTCACTTGCTTGCATAGCCATTGTCTAAACATGGACCAGTTGATTGCAATAACAAGCAATCCAACATTCCCATCCTTAACAAACCAAACAAAATCATGCATTGTAGCGGTCTATATGAGTAGGCAGGACAAAAGAGCATGTAGGAGGGAGGAGGAAGGAGCACACAAGTGGAAGGAGGGAGGAGAAGGAGGAGAAAGCGTGTGGGGGGAGGGAGGATTTGGAAACATGTGGGAGGATTCAGAGAAGGAGGCACGTGGCGGAGGACGAGTGTGGGAGGAGGGAGGACGAGGAGGATGGTGGAAGGGAGAGTGAAAGGAAAATAAAGATGTTGCATATGGTAACAGAGATGATAAAGAGGAATGCACTTGATTGACTTGACATCCAACTTCTTTGTCAAACTTTGGGGGATGTATGCATATGAAAGAGAACCGAACAATCTCAAATGACTAATAAAGGGCTAAAAACTCTCAAATGATGAATGAGCACTTGTAAATTTAACTTTCAAAGTAATGTTTTGTAATATGGTTGTAAGGCTTCTTTTGATGCTTGTGCGGTATGGAAATTTTCTTTTCATCCATCATGCATCTAAATATTTTGCAATCACACTACTCTTCCTTTCTACATCTCAGTTCTATTTATAGTTATGCAAGTTCACTACCACAATGTCTACAATGTGCATTGAAATAATCTTATATTCACATCCACTATTTCTTGAAAGATTTTAATGAAATTTCTAGTTTGTTTCTCTACAAGTGCCAGGAATTAGAATGAATCAAGTGCATCATATTTTTACTCCAAGAAGTCTTTCTAGAGTAATAATGATTCATGATAAAATACAAAGTTCTTTTCAAAGAAAGTGTTGAAGCATAACCTAAAATGATTGAATGAATGCTCTAGAGTGAGTTAGTGCTCTTAGACCATGATGTGGGAAACGGAAGATGAGATTGGTTACCCATACAATAAGATTCACATAAACCCATCTTGAGATAGACTTGTGGAAAGCGTTGAACCACATTCGAGCTTTTGGGAGAAATTAGGCGGCTAAAATAAAGGTATACAAATCTTTTTGCAATAATTTTGTGTGTTGTAGTATGAGCTATCTGAATTGGAATGATTTGAATGTTCTACCAATTTTTGGTCTTGTGGCAATGAGTGCACAACTATCTAACAATGTAACCAAATTTGTTGAAATATAGTTCTATGTCTCTTTCAATCATGCAATCAATTGGTAAGGGATTATTTACCATTGTCAAAACATAATTATGTTTCATAACGATTAATGAAGATAGTAAGAGCACATGGAGATCATTATGCATGAGATAGCTCAAATAATGAGAGATGGAAGCATTCAAAGTACATGCTCCTTCTTGAAGACCACAAATAATAAATGAAAATAGGATCTGCTTCAAAGTTCAAACTCTATAGACCACCTCTCCCTCTTCGATTACTATCTTTGCTCTTAGTCAAAGCACTCTCCACTCTTCTTCCTCTCACAGAGGCTTCCTCTTTTTGTTTTGAACACAAAACCCATGCACACTTTTCCCGTGAACTTACAATTTTCCTTTCAAAACCAATGCACGCTCTTGAATTTGTAAATACTCAAATAAAATACACAAAAACTCAGACAACAATATTCCAAGCTCACAAAAGTTAAAATAGAGAGATTTTTTGCTTCTTTTTTTGTTTAAGGAAAACTTTCAGAGATAGTTAATACAACTCTCTCTCTCTTAGGAAAACTTTCGGAGATAGTTAATACAACTCTCTCTCTCTCTCTCTCTCTCTCCAAAAGCACACACACACACACATGCAAAAATACACAATGGAAACGTGTGATAGACTATCCGATCATCCATTCTAAATTAGTCCATAAATAAGCTTGAAGTAGGAGAGAAAATGTGAGAATCTTCCCATTAGCTTTGATAGCAAAGGAATTAAAACATCAAGGAGGTACAACAATACACTCTTTCACATTGGCTTAGGAAAGCTAGGCAATACAAAGAAGCCTTAGAGGCAAGGCTAAAGGAAACGAATGGCTTACAACATTTAAAGAAATGAATGCAAAGTTGCATCATGTTACTAAAACAATATAAAACCCCTTCTATTGATTGCACTTGCTATCTTACATATTTCTTAACCTCCCCCCCCCCGCGCATCCACTACTCCAAGCCACCCCATGATGTGCTCATGCATGTAAATCCATTTTGAAAATACATTTGCCCTTCTTTTGTCTACGCACAGCTTGCAACTAGAACGTAATAGCTCTTACTAGATGAGAGTACACAAATGTTTGCGGACTCTTATGTAACAGTTCGTAATTGTGGCCTCTTTGATGTTTTTTTGTACCAAGCTGCTCCAACTACTACATCCCACTTCTTGTAGGTTGTTCCCCAATGATCCTTAAATGCTTCTTCAACCTTGTGCTTGGGCTTGGTACACTACAACATAAAGTATGGTCATGTTCCTCGTTCTCTTTAGAGTCAACAACAACTATAAAGTTATTCCAAGCACTTTGAAAAGGGGAAAGGTTCGAGCAAAGGTAGATTCTAGAAGAAACTACATTGTAAAATCTCTAAAGTCAAAGAGCTGAAGTGGGAGGGCATGAAAACCTTGTAAAAGTATTATGGAGAAATGAAAGCAGTAGTCAATTTCTCGTGTACATAGGGGGTGGATAAGCAAGCACATGACACCCTTGGTCCAAGAGTTAAAAGAAATTTTGACGACAATTATCACAATCAGGTTGAATATGTTCATTGAATATGATTTTCTTGCCAATGCTTTAAAAAAGATCTCCCTAGGTAATAAAATATTATCAATATATAAGGGAGAAGAGGTAAAGCACACTATGAGATCATGTTAGGTAGCTTGATGGCTTGGGTTATTTGATATTGTTTTCGAGCAAAAATTAAGCTAGTGGCAGATAACAATAGGGTGAGCTTCACCACAAGAAAAAAGGAGGATCTTTTAAGGAAGAAATATAAAGTGTCTACCTAAAAGTCACTAGCAATGACAAATAGGATGGTTATATAGAAAGAATAGCCTTAGGAGGACACAAGACAGACTAATTGCAAAAACACTATTTAATTCAAATTGTGAAAGTTTACAATAATTGATCTATACGCTTGCCCAAGTGTGGGGGTCTAGTCTAGTAAAAGAAAGCATGGAAAGAATTGAATCCTTACAAAAGAGGTTCACAACCAAGGAATTCAAAACCAATGTACAGATTCCTTTATGCAATGAAACTAATCATACTCCCTTGACATCAGCAAAGTGAAAGATTAATCTAACACTTCCATTAATCCCCCCTCCATGTCACGTACTCTTGAAATAAGCACCTCAAGCTCTATAATGGACCTTTTCCATCCTTTGGGCACTCCAAGCATTCAAGGAACCATATTGGCAAAGAAACCATGGACCATGAGCATAAAGAATGTGTTGCATACATAGAAAAAACACATGAACCATGAGCATAAAGAATGTGTTGCATACATAGAAAAAACACATGAGGTAAACAAGAATAAATTGATTGCAATTAAAATTTTAAAAATAGCAAAGACTAAACAAAGGGCCTCATTCCTTTCTTGCAAGGCAGTTGCCAACTCCCTTTCTTTTTTGGCCATTTTCTCCATTAGTCCCCGAATGGCTTGTAGAATGACAATGAATAAATATGGAATGGGTAACAAGATCGTAAAGACATGGACTTGGACCTGAAAAATGCAACCTCTTACTCTCAACCCTTTTGTATTGTCTCCCAAGTAAATAGGAAGGCTCATGGTAGAAATCTAGAAATTGGAAGGCTCATGGTAGAGATCTAGAACTACGAAATTTACATTCCCACACCCCCACCCCACCCCCACTAACAAAAGGGGACATTAATCCCCTTGGAGCAAAGAAAGCAATGTAGATTTAATATCAAGCTCCAAATTTTACTGTCTTAAAGACATTGTAATATTACATTTCTATAATCTCAAGTTTAACAGCCCTACAAGACTTTGGTTTCAATTCATTACATTTCTGTTTGTAATATTACATGTCTATGATCTCAACTTTAACAGCCCTACAAGACTTTGGTTTCAATTCATTACATTTCTGTTTATCTCTAGCACATTTGCCTCATATCTCTTTATTTGAAATTAATATATTTGTTGTACTCAAATTCGTTGTAAGCTCTTACTTTTGCTATGGTTTTTCATTCAATTGCAAGTCATTTCACAAAAATCATGTCACTCAGCAGACCATTCTTCAAATCAATTCTTATTCTCATTACGATTTTGTTTATTTGCTAGCACATTTGCTCCTTATTTGTTTCATCAAATTAGTACATTTGTTGCACTCAAATTAGTTGTATGGCTCATTCTTTATTTGCTATGGTATTTCATTCAATTTCACATAATTTCACAAAAATCATTTCACTCATGATTCCATCCTTCAAATCAATTCTTATTTATGAAATGCACTTGACTCATATCTAGAACTGGGAAAAAAAATTTGCAGAAACTACTATAGAGTAGATTCAGCTTTGTGTATTTGTTAGGTAAACCAAGAAGGGCTATTATATTCCGACCACAACCCATTCAGCAAAGACATTACTCTGATAGAAATCAAGTTCATTAAATTACTACAACTCCCATTTCCCATTGCATCTAGTATCAACCATCACACAATACTTCTGCCAAGTTCAGGCAGCCAGCCTTGTCAGATGGACTAATTACCAATACACATAAAATACAACCGAGAGAACAAAATTGTAGGATTGAACACTGCATAAAACAATCTAGCATGTATATCAAAATTCACAACCATCAAGCAATATTTCTTCGCAGCCAAAGATTTCACATTTCATAAGAGAGCAATGTCTCAGACTGAACTAAGTTTTAATAGATTTCCTTACTCGAATTGCAGTGTGGAAGATGCAGAAGGAAAATAAGGAAGACAGAAGGTCAACAACTCGAGCCTTGGATTCATTCCATAGAGCAAAATCTTCTGTCCATACAATAATGCCGCCTCCATAAAAGAGCTCAGCATATTGGCTGTCATTTGACTTCGGGCATCCACATCCTTCCCCTACTTCACGTATAAAAATCTCTGGAAACAAGAGCCAGTATCATCTGAAGCGCACTACTTGATCTTTTTCTTAGGTCGGAGCTGCAACAAAGATCCAATAGGAAGGATGAAAAAAAAAGTAAAACACATGGTCTCGAGAGGCATCACAACTCAAACAGATGGCATGCCAAAAAAATAGACGTTAGGTTTGTGCACCTGATTGCTATGTCCACATTTCTTCTTCCGGCAATTTACAGCTCGTGGATGCAGACGTGCATAACACCTGACACCCAAAATTACCCCAGGTTCAGATATTTAATGTTAGTTTATGCCTTCCTACCATCTCAAAATTTGTATGATAGCTGTCTTGTGAAGCAAAAGGCCAGAGGCTAGTGCCAGCCATATATAGAACTATGGATGAGCCATAGACAGAAATATAAAGACAAGAATAAGGTCCATGGAAAAATAAAGAAGCAAAACACATATAAAAGAATATAAACCATATGGAAAAAGCTTCTAGGTGCTATGTTCACTGCAAAAACCGCGGGATCCTTCCTTCCAATGTGTACCATTAAGAAGATCATAGATCTGAAACTCATCAGCCTCATACTGACCCTCAAGAGGTCTCAGACACCTCTGCTGTGTCCATCTCTCATGCAATGATTCATTCATTCAGTCATGTTTCTGCATAGAGATCTGATTTCCTAATCCAAGGTAGAAAACATTGTTGTGAAGAGATGTACGTGATTTAAAGCCCTTGTTTTAAATAAGGCAGCCTGCTGCATTTGTCCAGATGCCACATGTAAAAGCAGAAAAGAAAGATGAAATGAAATGATAACCCCAAAGCAAAGGTCCATGCTCTAGGTGTGCTCATGAAGCTGACAGCTAAAATCTTGTTCTCATTTCTTCCTTGAAAATTGATGCATAGAAATAGAGGGGTGCTCAAACTCCATGCCTTGAAGCACAAACAAAAAAGAATAGGCATGGAACAAGTGAAACAACTTGTACAACACATCATAGATTTCTTCTTCACATAACTCAACTCTAAGTACAATGATTCCCTTTTACAATAGGTAGAGGGGGAACCAAAAATATTAGACCAACCTTACAATTTGGCGACGACGCTCCAATTAAGCATTCAATCAGTCTAGTCCCTATCTATAAGGAAAGCCTTACCCAGATGACCTAGCAGGTCAACATACATAATGATATATGCTAAAAAGAATCAGGTATGTAAATTATGTTGAGATTCTCCCTGAAAATCTGGAAAAATAACGATATAGAATAATCTACAAGCTTTCATGGCATGAGACTCAAACAATATCAATGATGATAATGAAGGTGCCAAACACTTGCAATAATGGTGATTCTCAGCATCAGACCATCATCACATTGAGGGCTTTGTTAACCCTTCGACTTCAGATATTGAACAGATTTAAGATCAACAAAATTGAGACTCAAATTTTGAGCACCTTGGGTATGTACGAAGGGAAACTGCTACATCTATCGCAGAATTGAGATCAAAAAAATGCCAATTAATGAGAAATAAAGTATAGACTACAAACTGACGAGATCCAAAATAGATAATATTTTCAAACGAACGCAATAAAAATGCTAGATAAGAGGGAGGTAGAGAAGAAGAGAAAGAGCAAGAAAAAGGGAAAGAACAAAAGAAAGATGCTTCAATTTCACAAGCACAAGAACAAGCCTACCAACGTAAAAGCACTACTGATAAAAAGTACATATCATAAATGAAAGCCTACACCAAGTATTCAAAGCATTTTAAAGCTCCTAACAACTCAAAACTCTTAAGCTTTAGCAAAAATCCTGGAAATCTTATTACACAGATCATACTTTTGTATTATAACTAATATCTCAACTCTAATAATGGCTGTCCGTTTTTTGTAGATATCTCATCATTCTAGCTTTCCATAACCCTCTTTCGTAGACATCCCATTACCTTTCTTTCTAGATTTCTCCAACTTTAGTATTTAGTTGAAGTTTGGCACAAAATCTAGAGCCTAACTTTTCTCTATTACACTGTGATGCTTGAGTGAACGTTCGTGATAGTTTGTCCCAATCATATTCAGCCTGGATCAGATTCAAAACAAACCATTTATCTGATAACCCACCCACTTTAGCTTGGTAAGCACGAGTAGTATCTCTTCTTTTTGCTGGAGCCATATTTATTTTCCATGTACAAAGAAATAAGAGGAAAAGGGAAGGAGGCCAGGGGGTATATAATATATATAGAATCAAAAAAATGATACCAATATTAGAAAAGAAAATGCTTTAAAAGCAAAGATACTATTTGTTCTCATCGGTTCCCCAGCTTCAAGAATGTAAGAAAGTCTTATAATGCCTTTCCTAACATTATAAGAATAGAGGCATTGAAATTGGAAATTAGAAATTAGAAGGGTGAAACAGTTGGGAAAGCACTATAGAATTTGACCCATTACTTTGCTTGACCTGGGACCTCGGCTTGTATCTACTGGCCCTGAGTACGCATTCCTTAGCCACAGTGTAGCACCTTAACATGATCAATTGGGGTCACAACCGACCACTTGAATAAGTGAAACGATGCTGTCGTTGCTCTAGGGTGCCGTATTCATCTCTCAAGCACAAAAATTGCTAGAGAGTCAAACTTCAGGGCCCCATTTTTGATAATCAGGTAGGGGTGGCAAAACAAAGGAAACGCTTAAATACAAGAAATGCAGCTTCTAAGACTCGGAATTGATGCAACGACGTCACAAAATTCTTGCCAAAATTCAGAAACCCTTGCAAACTAGGCACATATTGGGACAGAAACACAGCCAAGCACAATAAATGTATCTTCTAAAACCTCATAACATCAGACCCTTTACTCACTTGCGGCAGATCATCTTCTCCTGATTGTACTTCCTTGCTAGCGCCATCAGGGAAGGCTCGATAATTCCACCCCGCAGCCTCAGCACCAGATGGAGCGTAGACTCTGCGTCAACGGCGTCAAGTAATTAGCTGCTGGATGACATTCAACTGGATAGGGTTGCTACAGAGAAGACGTGCAATAAACACAGGTTGCTACAGAGAAGACGTGCAATAAACACACCTTTCTGAATGTTATAATCTGCCAGAGTGCGGCCATCCTCCAATTGCTTGCCCGCAAATATGAGACGTTGTTGGTCAGGAGGAATCCCTGGGAAGACACAGGTGCCTCGAGTTAAAAAAAGGCATTCAGACGAGCACATTGGGTAAAGCAGGTCTAGAGGCTGATGTGCAGTTCCAATTTCTTGGCGGAGGCTTGCGATCACCTCACATTGTACAAGCCCGGGCTAGCACCTAAGAACGAGTACTCGGAGCTGAGACTCCATAGTCTATGGGAGATCGACGGATAGGCGGCAGGGAAACCCGGAAATTCATAGATAGCCCATTACGAGAAAGCAAATCAAGGAAAACAGAGGAGGAAGGAAGATGGGGAGCAGATAGACCTTCTTTGTCCTGGATTTTGGTTTTGACGTTGTCGATAGTATCGCTACTCTCGACCTCGAGGGTGATGGTTTTGCCTGTGAGAGTCTTGACGAAGATCTGCATGGTGTCAAAGCCTGTGCAAACGCAAAACTTACGAAGAAACTAAACTGAAATGTCTTTTAGTAGTGAAAATTCCTCTTTGGAGAAGACGACTCCCCAACCCTAGCTGCCGAACCTCATCCCAAGCCTCCTACCTTAGGCTCGGCAATCCTCCTTTCATTGCCAACCCTAGCACCCCCACCTAAGCCCACAGCCTCACATCACCTGTTGTTCAATCGCACACTTTCCACGCCTGTCCACGTCGAACGCGTGGTTTGCAACCCCCCCTGTCCCAGCAACAACCCTGTTTCTCCTACCCCGGCTCCATCGCCACGCGGCTTTCTCATCAGCCTTAGCAGATTCAATGGTGCCCTTGTTCACACGGCCGCGATGGTCTGCACACCACCCTGTCCTCTGTCAACATTGACTGGCCCCTTCTCAAGAGGAGGGGCTCGAACAGCAACCAGGTTTTCCCTCCAAAATTGCTACACGTGAACCTAATTCAAAATCTCACATCCAGCCTGGTTTGCAACCTGCCCACTTCGCATGAACAGGCTCTAAGCAAC
Organism: Dipteris shenzhenensis; assembly: GCF_047967505.1. Taxonomy (NCBI): domain Eukaryota; kingdom Viridiplantae; phylum Streptophyta; class Polypodiopsida; order Gleicheniales; family Dipteridaceae; genus Dipteris; species Dipteris shenzhenensis. Next base: position 11,898,569 of record NC_141614.1, on the reverse strand, counting down.
GAGACTTCATTGAGATAGGATAGATAAATACTGTCCATTTGATGCAAACCTCTACCTCTTCACAGAAGCAGGTAAGACCATGATTGTCATCCTTTATGTTGATGAGTTAATTGTCACACGTGATCATAGGAACAAGATATAGGAAATCGCCATGAAGAGTCTTACCAAGCCAATGTAGGCATGCTTTGGAGGCATAATGGGTTGGCCTTCCCATAAGGACCCGCCATCGTAAGATTAAGACAATAGCAACATTGTCATTTCATCACACAGAGATGACAAACCATCAATGATGCTAGTCTATCATACATGCATGCACCATAGGCATGACAAATTCAACCCAATCACATCCGCATGTTCAGTATCCTAAGGACCATGTTCACTTGGATTATAACATTGGGTTGAAAGACTTCATGTCATCTACACCCTACCGTGGGATCCAACTTATTCCAAATTTTGGCGAGTCTAGGAATTTGGACAGAACTAACTATCCTATATAAGGAAAGTGGTAGCTCATCATGGTTCATCTAGCAACAGTTGGTCACAATAGGGACATGAATCAATTCATCATGCTTTTGGTCCAAAGAGCTACTGGTGACTCTCCTCATCATAGGAGAACATGCAACACTAATCACACTCAAGGAACTAGGCCTTTTAGCACTTCAATATGAAGCTCAAAAGGCTCTCATGGCCAAAATTAAGAATGGCAAAGGGGAGCCACTAAAAAAGAAGGATGCAAAGAAATCAAATGACGATGGGGACTCTTCTAACAAGAGAACAAGAAGACAAGAAAGAATAAGAAAAAGTGCCTCTATTGCAACATGCCTAGACATTTTGCTAAAGATTGCAAGAAGGAAAAGCAAAAGGAGGACCAATCTGCCATAGCATCTACCAATGTGGTAAGATAGGAACTTTTCTTAGTGACAACTTGATGCCTTATTGAGTGAGAGTTTGTAGACCCAAGCCTGACAATATCTATGAGAGACATTGAAGAGTGGAGCATAGAATTATAATTTGTGCTACAGGATAGAAGGTGTTGTTCAGTCTTGGGATCTAAGGATCAATCCAATACCACCTGTAGAGATAGACAAGCTCACTCAGAGATGGAACTTGATGAGATTGAAGTCGCCAAGGGAGCATGAATATAGACTTACACAAGGCACGGAAGAATTGGGTACTTCTAGGACGTACCTGGCTTGCTCCAACAACAAGCAACATCAAACTAAAACTTTAGTATATGTGTCCTCGATATACTTCATTGGATATTTTAGTAGATTGCTTTGGGATGGTTGTTTGCATAGGAATTGTTAGTTGAATGGAGAATGGAGGGCAAAATTCTTCTAGAAAGATAGAGGAAGATTTCTCATTGTGGAGACTTTTGATGCTAGCTACAAGATAACTCGAGATTAGTGATGAAGACGTCAATAAGTTCAAGTTGGTGATTAGTGGTTGTGCTCATGCTCAAGGGAGGCACTATATGCAAAACCAATGCACCATGCACGTTTAAGACCTATTTTATGAATCCCTTATCTATACGAATATTGTAAGATTAAAAGATAGCATTTTTCTTTACAAATCTGTAACTTTTTTTAGATATGTTTTTTATGATACCCCTTTATAAATATATTTGTGTTAACTTTGTAATCTTATGCAATTTAGTTGCATCAACTAGCATACTCTTCTGATGCACCCCTATCACTATTGCTCAATACCACTTGTCGATCTTGACTTGCAACATGATGTTATGTTGACGAAAATCCTACGGGCCAGGTTTGCACTGGACACTAAAGCCCCAATGGATGTATTTGCAGTTCAAGAGACCTACACTACTACCTTAGTATAAGACACCTATGAAGATAAAGCCAAAGACAACAGGATGCAATCAAAGAAGGCAAAAATGGAGTTTTCAAAGTATTCAAGCCATAGTTGATATTAGTCTGGAGATGCTTTGTAGGGAGTATACTATACTCGCTTGCATGCGTGTAGTTTATTTATGTTGTTCATGGGGAGAATACCAACTAAGGATGAGTTTCCTAGGTGGTTTTCTTATGCTTTCTAGAACAACTGCATTTTTTATTTTTTGGGTGCAGCTTCTATCAAGCTTACGGGGCAACCTTGTTTATTCTATCCCCTGGTCTGCTACCTTTTCTCCAAAATATGTACTCTTGCGTGAATGCCTTATGTGGGTTCATTTCCCAAGCATCAACGATTTATTTCTACATTATATTTATAGTATTACAGCCTCTCTCTAACGTTGAACCTTTTCTTGGTAGGCTACGGTATTGTTGCTCCTAGCTATAAAGGTTAGTAGTTATTTCTAGGAGCAAAGCTTAGTGGTTATTTGGGCAAGATTTTGCGAGCAGTCTGTAGCATGTATTGCAATTGTATGCTCAATGGCGATAGGATCTCGCGATCAAGGCAAAAGAGAGAGGGGATCTAGCGATCAGCACAAAAGAGGGGGCTGGCTAGAACTTGAGGAGAGTAGATCAATGGCGATAAGCGATCAAGGCAAAAGAGAGAGGGGAGAGGCGGGTGAGGATGTTAGTCTCAAAAAATGGAGCCAGGCCAAGGCAACGTCGTTAAGAGAAAATCTTTACATTTACAAAATCATCGCCATCACGCGCTCTCTCTCTCTCTCTCTCTCCATCTCTTCTTAGTAAAAAGACCACAATACAAGCACAGGGTTTCTCTTGGCATTTGATGAGCACAATCAAAAGGTTGAGGCTGGTAGGATGCTAGAGCTTGTCTCAGTGATGGAGACAATGGTCTAGTATGAGGGTTGAACAAGAGTGCTGAGGTAGCTACTTGAAAGATGGGGACGGGATATGAGAGGAGTGGGCTGAATGGCAATGGGAGATGGGAGTTGTGGATGGGAGGTGAGGGGACAGGAAGGGGAGCGTAGTTAAGGTTGGGGGAGAGGGCCTGCACGTCCAGCACGAGCCCATGGATGACGCTAGGCTTCTTCAAGCTACATGACCCATGAAGTTGCTTTACAGCATTGGGGTTGCAGTCAATGAGATGAAGGGTGAACATGGCAGCTACCATACGCGGTTGCAGTCGGCGAGTTGAAGGGGGAGCATGGCGGTTGGCTATGGTAGACTGGCACCCCTCTAGCTTGGCCATGGTTAGGTTTGGGTCATGGGGCTAGGTTGAGTTAGACAAGTTATGGTTAGTTAGGTTAGGTTGGGTTACATTAGACGGTTACGTTAGATTAAAGCTTAATATAGCAATATGTTTTGTATATGCTTGATTAAGATGTGAATTTTCAAGCTCTAGGTCAAATTGGATTTCTGTCATGGCTTTGTTGGTGTTGGTATGATGCTCAACAGAGATGTGGATCAAAAGTTATGGATTTTAAAAATAAGTAGACCCATAATGTCCCCATGAAGAGATTTCGAGCTCACACCACCCAATGGCTTCCATCCTAATTCAACGTTATGGGGACATACTGGCTGGGAAGTCTTTCTACCAGTTAGATTAAGGTCTTTTCCCAATGCTTGTTCTCATTGTAGGAAAGCAGGTCATTTTTCTTGGAATTGCGCTTTACGTGCTCATTCAACGATGCAATCTACTCAAGTGTTGTCAAGAGTGATGGTGGCTAATCCTAATGCTTAGCAATCAGTAGGGTTGAATGCGTATGGTTCATTGATATATATATGTATATATATATATATATCTTTATTTATTTATTTATTTATATTTATATATTTATGTATGTATGTATATGTGTATGTGTATGCATATGTGTATACGTATGCATATGCATATGTATATGTATATGTATATGTACATGTATATGTACATGTATATATGTATATATATATATATATATATAAAAGATTTTGACATATATTAAGAACAAAATGATGGAATTGTGCCACAAGCCACGGTGGTAGCTCTTCAAACCTATTTCTCCATAGGTCGATGTAGTGTCCATTTGGACACATGGTGGTGGGAGGGTGGAGTCTGCAAAATTTGAATTGAAAGTGGTTGTACGAGAGTTTGTAGTTTGTAGAAGATGTACCATGAGCTGCGGAGGTAGAAACCAGTGCAATTGATTGACTGGGAGAATGTTGCATCAAGGGTGGCCAAATGAGCCCAACATAAATTTTTAGACTCAGTCTAGCACCTAGGCACATTCCAAAGCACTGTATCTCATCCATAAAGCTCCATGAGTTGAAATGGAGGTTATCCACTGCACCTGAATGCATATTGCATGGAAATAGGACCCTCCATGTGCCATGCCTCATAAGAAGGTCACGGTGAACATAAAAACTAGGCATGCACTGAACTCTAATGCACCCAGCTCCTCTGGAATCACTAAGACCCCCTCACTCAGAGCTGCTAAGGGAGCGGCATGTACATCTACATATATATGCACCGCTTATGGAGTTAAATGACAATGAGTATCTTCCACTTGGTTTTAAGTCTCTTAACGAAGTACTACACATTTTGGGCTAGAATATCAGAGGAATATGTTTGTAGGGTTTGTATTGGATGCATAAGACAGTCTTCAGAACTATTTTTGAGTATAAGTCACAGATCTATGCAATGCAGGAGCTCGAGATAGAATCACATTCTCTGGAAGGGATGCAAATGCTGATTATGTTCTCTTTGCCAACTGTCCTTCCTAAGGAAAGGGTGGAATGGCAATGTTTATTGCTTGTATCTCAATCCAAGGGTCGTCAAGGTTGGCAAAGATGGTTGCTTTTTGGCAATTGAAGTTAATATAGAAGGCACCTCATTACTCTTTGTTTCGGTTTGCACTTCCTATTGGGAGGCTTCACTTTAATATATTGATATAAACATCCAATCAACTAAGAACAAATCATAAACTAAAGCTATTTTTGGGGACAAAATTCACAAATGATTTATTGTCAAAAGCACTTCCATACAAAACTTGGGTGCATAAAAGCCCATAACATATTTATCAGCAGAGGCAAAAGTCTTTACAGAAGTTTGATTTACAAAAGATTATTAGCCCATTATATATTTATCTGCAGAGGCCTAAAGGCTTTACAAAAGTATACAACCTTTTTTTTTTTAAAGAACTGCAACGAACACAAGACAACCCAAAGGTCAATCGATATGTATCCCACACTTTCTTAAACTAGAGATCAATGGAATAAACTCACGAACACAAGGCACTATGCTACTCGTACTATTTGATGAGGTCTGATCATCATGGGTTCCTTTCCTGGCCTTCTACAAATCACCTCACTCTCCTGAGCCTCAATTAGACGATCCGTTTTCATGCTTGGAGGAGAGGCTCCTTCACAAATATCAAAGTATCTTGGAGCAAACTACAAAACTCCCTTTATCTATTTGTCATATGTGGTTGTGTGCATCGAACATCCATGGTGAAGAAGATGCAGCTTACATCATTCTCAATAATCGAATAAGGAGCAATCATAGATTTCCACAAATACTGGGGGTGCACCATATCACCATGCCCATGGAATGGGATCACCCACGAGGCAAAGGGATAATATTGCCCGTTCTACAACATCTTCAACACACATTTAGTAAACGGCATTCAAAGTTGACACGAGAGCTTATATTTCCAAAACATGAAACATTGATCATGTATATTTGCACTATTCAAACAAAATGGGTTCTTGATCTCATCAGCCCAATACCGCACGTGCAATTCCACTCCCGATTGGAGGTCTTCAACACTCTCATTCTTAGATACTGTCTAGAAATGAGGCTGCCTGATATCTTTCAAACAATACCCAAGCATACCATGAAAGGTATGCATGGTCTTCTACACTACACATGGCCCCCACCCCCACCGGTCTCTATTTCTCCCACCCGATGTATCTCTATATTAACTTGTTCACAGCCACTCTTTGTAGCTAGCAATTCAGCAAACCCTCTGCAGATGTAAGTGAAACAAAAACCCTCCCATCTCCATCAAAAAAAGACCAACAAGACAATAGTACTCAAGAAACTTTTTGGTTGTGCCTACAAGACCAATGTTGATGTCAGCGCCTCCCATGCCAATCGTTGAATAGCGCAAGCCTACCTCTACCTTTTTCTTCACCACTTCAGGCCTGGCAAACCAACCTCTCCCGTCAATCAAGACACCAAGCTCTTTGGTAAAAATAGGCATTGCATGCATGCACTCACCTTTGCGGACCCCCAACTACGTTTGCAAGCCCATGACCAACGCCCTTCCTTGACAGACTCTCCCCTCCTTTGGCAGCCTAAGAGATTCTCTTCAGCTTCATCTCTAGTCACCTCCATCTCACCTTGTGCCACCCTTCATCTATCTAAATGACTACATTCCAACCTATTGCATGATGGTGGGATGGAGCAACTTATTGCGCTGCCTCCAACCACCTCTAATATTTGGTGCCTCTTCAGTTGAAGACATGTGTCGTGCATGTAGGGGGTTCTAGCCCCTTCTACCTAGCTTCACTAATCTCTCCACTAACGTCACCTAATACCTTAATCCTTATCAACTAACCTTACCTAATACTTTTATCCCTACCACCCCTCACCCCCTCAACTTCTACTAATATTTCATTAAAACTCGTCGTGGGCACCTATTTTCACAAGAGTCCATTTGTATGTGGGAGCACTTACAAAATGAATTTGCTAAGAAGCAAGTAATATATGAAAGAGATTGAAATATGACCATTAGCTTTATGGATAGATCGCATGATGCTTGTGATTTATCCCTCGCTGAAATTTGTGCATGGGATAATTTTGTGAACACATGTGCTCTTGTTGATTGGTTCTCTTTCGACAAATTAAATAAGCTTAATAGATTTACATGGCATAACCACCAGTTAGACTCATCTTGGCATGCAGCCTGCCTAGATTTCTTTTACCTCTTGAATCATGGCTCATGGGTTAATCCTCCAATGCAAGGGATGGTTGCGATACCTCTATTACATCTGATCATTTACCCATCATGCTTATCTTCCAATGTTTGTCTCAACAAGGAATGGCCAAAGTCCTAGCACCCTTGAAAATGAACATCAATCTCTTTGGGAGGTATGAGTTGATTAAGAGATTGCTAATGCTTGGCACTCAGCTGATAGGGACACATGTCTAGTTAGGCTGTGCTTGCACCGATCATGCAAGTATGCAAGAAAAATGGTAAAGAGAGAGCAAGGTGTTGAAGGTTTGCTACAACTAGTGTTGCTTATGTCCGGATTGCTATTCTCTTAGCTGTTCAACTAAACCCTCTAGACGTGCATCTGCCTCTACTACTACATGATATTGAGCTTCATATTCATGGTATTGAACATGCTAAGTTAGCCGTGTCAAGAATTTTTCAACATTAGCATGGTTAGGTTATGGTGACATGCCTTCAAAGTTCTTCTTTAACCATGTAAGGGGAAAAAGCTCAAGGAAGATATTGTAGCAATTCATGATGAATCAGGTAAAGAGGTCACTAGTGATGAGGCAATTGTGGGCATTATGTCATACATCTTTCTTCAATAGTAGGTACTTGGCCTCCCCAATCTATAGATTATGACCAAAGGATTGGGCGATTCCTAGACCCACATTACCCTTGTGTCCTCGTAAGAAGCCATGAAGACACAATTACCATTCACTAAAAAATGAATTGTGGTTTGTTGTGTAGCCAATGGCAAAAGAAAAGGCATGAGGGTCTGATAGCATCTTGATGAATTTTGTCAATATTATTGAGCATTTTGTAGGAGTGATTTGACTATACTTCTAAGTCATTGCATCTTGCAAGTGTGGCTATTGTATAGTCAATCAATTTGGGAGTCATTAAACTGATCCCTAAGTTAGCAAATCACTTGGCTTCGAGTGGCTAGCAGTTGAGGCATCTCATTCAATCTAACAAATTGACATTTTTAACATTTATGGTAGAAATATTTGAAGAGGTGAGTGGGATAGAAGAGGTGCATAATCACACAAAGGAAGAGCACAAGTGAAGGCAAAATCAAGTGTATTGAAATGAAGGGAGAACCTCCCTTATATAGAGTGGAGAGGAAGGTGTCCTAGATCATAGGCACCCCCCTACATTAGTGGAAATCAGCCCCTACATCATAGGAACTGGCTAAATCAAAAGAACCTCCCATGTGGGGGCCTTTGCACTTACATAATCACTTATGTCATGGTCTGACACCTCATAGCACTAGGTGTGCTTCTACTACACACACACACACATGTGACTCCCCTAGATGAACACATGCACCTTAGAGCAAGCCCTTGATCATATTTATCCCAACATACCCCCTCTCAAGGGTTTGCCTCTTGCTATGTCAAGGATACATCTAGTCACATAGTTTCTCATGCCATCTCATGGTGGTCAAGGATAAATCTATGGCTAGGATCTCATGCTAGCAAAGGTGCCCAAGGGTCAAGGTTTACAAAAATGGGATAGACCAAACATATATCACATGGCCTACATCATATGGTGACCAAAGGTGATTTACAAAAGACAAAACACATAACATTCTTTTTGGAGTACTACTCTAGGCAGAGAACCTCAAAATTGACCAAGTGATGATAAATTTTCAAAAGACAAAGTGCTTAAAAGGCATAGTCTTTATCTTCTACCACAAAGTTTGATTCTTCATTTGTTGATGGAGTTCTCTCTTCAACTAGATTTGTCGTTTTTCTTCTTCTCATTGCAAAAATTCTCTGAATGATTGTTCTTGCCATAGTAGGTGCAAGGGTATATTTTGTAACAATCCTTCTCAAGATGATTGTTTTTTCCACAATGCTTGCATGCCTTGTACTTGCTCTTTGATGAAAACTTTACTGCAAGTGCTTCTGTGTGCACTTTACCCATTCTTAAAGTGTTCTTTCTTTCCTTCTCTTGTAAAGCATTGATGATGCCCTCCAGTGTGGGTTGGGGAAGATTCTTCAAAGTAGTCATAAAATAATCATAGTCTTGAGGCATACTCTTCAAGAGCATAGCCATAGCATCATCTTCAGTAACTGGAGAGTTGATTGAGGCCAATTGTGTCATAAGACTCCTCAAAGTATTGACATGAGCTCTAGCATTGTCTCCATCCACCTTAAGTTCAAAGAACTTAATTTTCAAATTCAACTTAGAAGTATGAGAGCTAGCACCAAATAATACATCTAACTTATGCCATGCCTCAAAAGGGGATCTAAATCTAAAATTTGATGCACATAATCATCTCCCAAACCTAATGCAATTATTGCATAAGCTTTCTCTATCCTTTTAGCATCTGTAGGTGTAGTTGAAGAAGAGTCACTTGCCTTCCCTTTACCTTTGGTTGTGGTTGATTCACCTTCTTGAGATGATTGATTCCCTGACTTGACCAAGTCCCACAAATTCTCTTTCATAAGCACAAACTTGATTTTCATTTGCCAAGTGTGAAAGCCTTGGCCATTGAACTTGTCAATTTTAAAGGTAGCCATGAGAGGGTCTTACATTTATCAGGCACTATTTACTCTCTTACAAAATGACTAATCTTGCTGAATAAAGAAATATCCCTCACCATATAAATGTAGATTTCTAGAGAGAAACTCAAAAAAGCCTAGTTGTTTAGCATATGCATACCTAGCTGTCTTCTCCCAAAGCTTCTTAGCCGCGGTCTTCTTTACCTTGTACTTTGTCCTTCTTGTAGTCTTCTTCAAGTGCTTAGCATTGGAAGAGCATTGAGAGATTGGCGTTTTGACAAGATATCAATGCCAACTGAACTAAAAGAGCATTCTCTGAACTGTAGTTTAGCACCACTTCATACCTCAAGCATCAACTTAGCATTTACTTTAGCATCAAACTTCAAAAACTGTAAAAAGTGCTGGCAAGAAAATAGAGTAACTTGGAGGTTTGATATCTCACTCCACATAACTTCAAATTTGGGGCTTTGTGAGCTGGAATGAAGTCCCTATATCAGAGAATATGCACAATAGAGGAGGGGCAAAAAAGTGCGCCATGTTGCCTATGAGAGTCACACCAATGCCGACTGGTCTTTTGCTAAATTCTCTGCAACCACTAGACCAAATGGGATCAGATTTCACCAGTAGCAAGCTCTAGGCATTGCCTAACTTGTGCTTGAAGGGCAGGTCATCATTTGCTTTGTAGATGCAAAATTTTGCTAATAGTTGATGCACTAAGTTTGGGTCGACACGGGCGACAGAGATAACATCACAAAAAATGCTTTGAGCCAAACGTGCACCCTAGGGGGAAGAAGCTTTAGTTCAGAGGGTTTGGAAAATGGCACAATGGATGAAGAGAATGGAGCTTAGCAAAACTCTGAAGAGAAAGGAAGAGGGAGCTTCAAAAATGGAGGTGGTGGAGAAGATGATGAGGTGGCACTTTCAAAGTGGATTCTTTGGAACCTATAAGATCTGATACCAAATGAAGAGGTGAGTGGGATAGAAGAGGTGCATAATGACGCAAAGGAAGAGCACAAGTGAGGGAAAAATTAAGTGTATTGAAACGAAGGGAGAACCTCCCTTATATAGAGTGGAGAGGAAGGTGTCCTAGATCATAGGCACCTCCCCTACATTAGTGGAAATCAGCCCATATATCATAAGAATTGAGTAAATCAAAGGAACCTCCCATGTGGGGGCCTTTGCACTTACATCATCACTTATGTCATGGTCTGACACCTCATAGCACTAGGTGTGCTTCTACTACACACACACACACACACACATGTGACTCCCCTAGATGCACACATGCATCTTAGAGCAAGCCCTTGATCATATTTATCCCAACAAGATTTTGAGATTCTGTGACCACATTCATGGCCATATACATGGATGACTCGTGTTCCTATTACTAAGGAAATCTATCTTAATTACCTCGACAAAATATTTCAATGATGTTGTGAAATCATTATATCTCCTTGAACCCTACCGAGTCTAAACTCTAGTTAAAGTCTTGCATACTTCTCATAGAATGCATGTTGTTATCCCTCATTGTGGGGTTTCAACTAGGTTGAAACCAAAACAAGCTCATGTGTGGAGGCACATACCTCAATCCACTCTCATTGACTCGAGGGTTAAGAAACGAAAGAACATACAGAAGAAGAAATGTACATGAGAGGTTCTAACCTAGTTTCACTCAACACCTCAAGTATATACATCTAGCTAAGTGGATTGATTCCATGTACCTCAAGCCCAAGAATTAGTTTGTTAACCTCAAAATTCACACCACCCTCATATGAAGGAATGCTTTCTCTTAAACTTAATCTCCACTGATGAGACAAGCAACATCACATCTTCATGGGACCTCACTCCCCTAGGCATACACACAAAGCAAGAGCAAATTTCTCAATCCTAGGAAGTAGAACACTTAGCATATAGAAGGTTGTTATAAAAAAGGGATCGCTTGCTATAGCCATTCCGTATGCATTGGAATAACAAATTCTAAGATCCCATAGCTAGAACTTCAAATGCCAACTCACTCCATCACCTACAACAAACAAACACCAAGGTACGACAGTAGGCTCAAACTTGTTTGCTACCTCTACTGTGGTAGGACTCTCCTAGATCACCGTTGACTCTTTGTCAAACTTCAATGGGCTACTCTAGGTGAGTCTACTACTACTAGTCTTCCTATGGATCCTCTATGCACCATAGTCTAGCTTTCCTACAACATGACTTTAATTGTTTGTCAAGTAGGTCTAGCCCTTTGCTTGCTTGATTTGGCCTTTCCTTTTGCCCATCTATGCTCTTAACTACCCTATTGAATCTATTATTGTAGGCAATCGCTTCCTATGGTTTGTTGTAGGTTCTAGCCAATCTCCCATGTGGTAGACAACCATTGGTTGCCTCTTTTGTAGGTATGTCACTGTCGATGACTTGCAGTTAAGCCTTTTCCTACTTATAGGCCTATATAATTAGGCTTCTACACATTGGAAATATTGTGCAGCTCCCACTCCTTTGATGCTCTTGCTATTCTTTTGTTCCAATCCAATTGACACTTGGCTGGGCTACAGATAGAGCTCCATGACTAGCCTAGACAATAGGCCTACTACTAAGCATATTAGCATATCAAGCATATCTGCTCCATCCAATTGACACTTGGCTGGGCTACAGATAGAGCTCCATAGCTAGACCAGATAGTGGGCTTACTACGAAGCACATCTATTGACTAGAGTAGAGTTCTTGGCTTCCCTAAACTAAACATAAGGTGGGCGATCTATTGTTGGCCACATGGCATCATACCTTTTACCTACATGGCTTTCTTTCCACCTTTCTCTTTACATGCCCGATAGCACATGCATACCCATTCTCCTATAGGTATCAAGTCCCTTTGAGGTCCCTCTCCGCTCCTCATATGGGGGGCTAACAGGTGGGGCATTAATGGCATTTATCCAACAACCCTCTAAATAACGCATTGCGATGCAAATCAATGCTATCAAAGAATTGCACCATCAACTCCCTTGTAGAGCCTATCAAGACTAAGTTGATGAATGGTTTCAACATTTGGTCTTGTATCCTACACGTCCAGCATCTCCTTATTCTCGAACAATTGGATCCAATCTAGAGCATTGGTCCAAGTCACAAATACTCTAGAGTCAACCAATAGATTCATCGAATTGTCTAGGCCTCATAAGATAGGAACATACAAATCCTACGAAATACTATGGATCTTGGGTCTTTTTCAATACCACTTGTGTGCTAGTCCTTGATTTCCTTCACAATGATCAATAAATTTCTATCATCATCTCACATGATAAAGTAATTTAGACCTTTTGATGCATTAGGACATCTAAGATTAAATAAAAACATAAACATATATATTAAGGAAAAATATGAATCTTGGCTTTCCAAAAGCTTCTTGTTGCTTCCTTGCATGTGTTAGTTGGTCCAAGTATAGGGACTATCTCATGGTTTTAGCATGTACAATGTTTGCCATCCTCAAGCACTAAACTAGCTCCAAGTTTGGATAGTCCCTAAAGATTTCATCTGTTCAAAACCTATTGAACATTAGTAAAAAAAATTAGAACTCATTCCAAAGGTGCATGTCACAACTTCCAAAAAAGGACTAATATTGAAAAACATTAAAAAGTAAGATTGTTATAGTACATGCGAAAAGCTTTTATAGGTTCAAGGACTGTATGAATATCTTGAAGGCTCCTCACTACCTTCATTGAGTGTTTCCCAAAAATCACAATGTAGTCCACATAAGGAATGTCCTCTTTTCTCAAAATTTTTAATAGGCATTTATTATTTTGATCAAAAGGCACCATAAGCAGTTTTGTCCATGGAATGCGGCTTTACAAAAGTCCATCATTAACTTTACCACCACTGCTTTGTTACGTGGCTTTTACACATAGCCCACTCTTGCCTTAAAGCACCTTTTGACATCAATTTCAAAGTTAGTTTCATATCCACAAAGGATAGTAAGCTTGCCACCACACTAAGGTTTGTGCACCTTTCATAAATTCTATCTCAACCTTTGAAAATGCCAAGCACTTTTTGACATCAATTTCAAAGGTAGCTTCATATCCAAAAGGATAGTAAGCTTGCCACCATGCTAAGGTTTGTGCACCTTCCATAAATTTCATCTCAACCTTTGAAATGGCCTCAGCATCAAGTGGCATCATGTCAAGAGGTGGTATTATTGGTATACCGATATTCAAAGCTTTCAAATTCAATCTATGTCTCCTCTTAATCCTCTTTTTTCTTATTCTTCCCCAGGGTTATCTGGTCTTTTCTTGATCTTTTTGTACCTTTTGTGTTTCGTATGTTTGATTGCACAGTTTTGCATCCTTTAACTATATTTTCCATACAAGTAACTCCACATTTATCCAATGTGGTTCCTTGCTTTACCTCTCAACCAAGATTTTTCATTGAACCTAGCTTATTAATGTAGCTCTAAGCAATATCTATCCACCTTTCGTTGTCTTTATCATAGCATCAATACATGGATTTGCTTTAGTATCCATAGCCTCTTGCATTTCAATACCCTACTAAGACTAATCCAATCCATTCGATTTTGCTTTAGTGAACAAATTAAACTCTCCTAGACACTTATCATAGTCCATTCCATATGTATCCACATACCATTCAGTTATGTCAAGGATTTTTAAAACCTCTTCCATTGGAATGATCATCCTCCAGGGAAATAGGCTTTCCAAACCATGCAAATAATATCCTATGGGTATGATACTTTGTATGGGACTTAAAATAAGTAAGTTTAATACCCACGCAAAGTGTCAGACCCATCAGAGATATGCCAATAGGCTAGGAGCACACTGATGTATATTTTTAATCATTCATGTATGATGCATGCTGAAAACCAAGGACATAGGCTTTCCAAAGCATGCAGATGTTTCAGCTCTTCGGTTCCCATTTGGTTTTGGTAGCATCAGGGACATGCACAAAACAATCACATCCAAAAACTCTAAAATGTGCAGTTGAAGGTTTCTTACCAGAGAAAGCTTGTAGTGGAGTCATCCTGTTCACAGCCTTCGTGTAGCTATGATTGAGGATGTAAACTGCCGTGTTACATGCTTCAGCCCAGAAAGTCTTTGGCAAATCTTTCCCTTTCATCATACTCCAGCCCATTTCGTAGATGACGCGCATCTTGCGTTTTGCTACTCCATTTTGTTGTGATGTATGTGGCAGGGGTTTTTGCCTCTTGATTCCGTGACTTTTGCAGTAACTTTCGAATTGAGTCGATGTGAACTCTCCACCTTTGTTTGATCTCAGCTTCTTCACCTTCCTCCCCGATTCTTTCTCGACCATTACATGCCATTCCTTGAACCTACTGAAAGCCTTGTCTTTCATCTTCAGGAAGTATATCCATATCCTTCTACTGTAGTCGTCGATCAGTGTCATAAAGTAGAAGGAACCACCCAAAGCTTCCGTCTCCATCTTTCCACAGAGGTCCGTGTGAACGAGCTCTAGAGGAGCCTTTGCCCTGCTGGCCTCTTTAGGAAAGGGCTACCGATGCTGCTTGCCCATCATGCAAGCTTCACATACATCGGGCAGATCTGAAATTTCTGGTAGGTCTGCAATCATTCCACTTTTATGCATCTCCTTCAAAGAACTAAGGTTTAGATGACCAAACCTCTCATGCCACAGCTTAGTGTTCTTCACATCCGCTCGAGCACTGAAAGCTGAGAGTTCATAAATGTTATTGCGCCGTGTACCTTTACCAATGACCTTTCCTTGAAGATCCAGGATTTGTGCACCATTCTTATCGAATTGAACTTTGAGGTCTCGATCCGTGATCGCAGAAACGGACAACAAGTTCCTTTTGATATTTGGCACATAAAGAACATCGGACAACTGTTTTACAACTCAATCTGACTTGAGAGCAATCGTACCTTTTCCTTTTGCTGGACATTTTGCATCATTGTCGACTGCTACCATGATGTCATTCCCTACTGGATGTAGAGAGGTATACCGATCCTTCCGACTGGTCATGTGGCGCGATGCACCACTGTCAATGATCCAAGGTTCATCCGCAGGTACATGAACTGCCTCCGTGCAAATCTCCTCAATTGCTATGAACAGCTCTATAGGTACTGTCTGCGCACTGTTGCTGGACTCTTTCTTCACTCCGTTCTTCTCATCTGCAATCTTCTTGCGGCACTCATTCTGCTTGTGCCCTGCCTTGTTGCAATAGAAGCACTTGATCTTCTTCTTTCGCTTTTTATCATCAGAAGAAGATGGGTTACCAGAGTCCTTACCCTTACCTTTCTTTGATCCGGTCCAGAAAGCCAAATCTTCTCCAGTCCTCATCTTTTGACGCATCTCCTCCTCTAGAAGCATCGCGCTGAAATCCTCAAAGTTAAGGGGCGGATTTCTGTTCTGCGTATTCAGCGCTGTAACAAGACCGTCGTACTTTGGTGGGAGAATCCGTACGCACCTTCGTGCTAGATTCTCGCTGGTGATGGTGATGCCAATTGCAGTCATCTGATCACGCAGATTCTTCACCCTGGTGATGAACTTCTCTGCCGCTTCAGACTCAGACAACTTTTCATTCGCGAGTTGAGTCTCCATATTCTGAATCTGCGTCTGATTCATGGTCTCGTACTAATTTTTCAAGACCGTCCATGCCTCCTCCACTGTGGTGACATGTTGAATTAATGCCATGATGGAATCACTAACACTGCAGACAATAGAACACACTGCATCTGCATTTCTTCTTGTCCATGCGAGAATCTCATCCATAGTTGGTACTATCTGTTGTCCTGCATTGGCTGGGTCTCAGAACCGGCCTCACGTCCACCCCAGTAGCAGTGTCCCAAAGCTCATATGTGCTCAGGATGGTCTTCATCTTGAACTTCCAGATGGGATTCACAGTCTTGCGGGCTAGGCCATCTCTCACAATCTGCTCGCAAACAGAAACACACTACCAAATCTTCTTGCTAGAGTCCAGGCTCTGATACCGTGTAAGAAAATAATACAACGTCTATGCTCAACAGATAACAGGATCTCGTACGCAAGAGAGAAAACAAGATAGTATGGAGAATCAAAAATTTGATTACTATAGAATTGATACAATAGATGGTGCTGCCTCCCAGCCGTGCGCTCCTGTGAAAGAAGCTTCGATGGCATGCTGGAAATAGTAGAAGACAGAGGCTGAATGCTAAAAGGAATCAAGGTTGCTGTAGCTAGTGATGAAATGGGCTTCATGGGCTTGCTCTTATATAGCCACCAGTCATAGTCGGTTAGGCTCAATTGGGTGGCCGACCCAGTCTGCCCAAAATGGTCGAACCTACGGTCTCCGTTCGGCCCACAGCCATCGGCCCACAGCCATCCGGGATCATCTGAGGCTCCAAATGGGCCCCACAACCCGAGAGTGGGCTGCCTCGAGAAATGCTCTGTCTACCCTCAGTGCGGTCAGTCAAAAGATGCCTTCCCGCACTTGCATGTAGCCTAGTTGGCAGTGTGCCAACTCTATCTAAAGCCGTCCAGCCATCAGGCCACACATGGCCCCCATCTGGTGTCCAAACCAGGACCTACCAGATAATCGAGCTACTCAAATGCCTTCTCCTCATATGGGGGGCTTACAAGTAGAGTTAGCTAGTTCCCGCGTAGTTACATGAGAGTGGAGCATAGATATCTATAACAAATACATCTATGGATGCCCTTGTACTGAGCTTGTACCACATCCATCTTTTTGAGGGAGAAAGGCTTTTGAAATTGAGGTGACCATGCCTCTTATGCCATAATACATTTGAATAAGTATCTTGACTATAATGGTGAGCCACTAGGGTTATCTAGACCAAAATGACAGAAGAAAGATCGAACGTGCATCCAATCTTAATAACCTAAACTACTCTGGATTTGGGACTCTCTAGCTCCTTCAATATGCATCAATGTGTGTTGAAGATGACTTCCATATACATTAAAGATAAGGTTTTGTGCCATTTCATGGGCATAATCTAACTCCAATGCTTGTATCTCTGTGCAAGGGTATGTTGTTGATCCCTTCGACTTTGTGGGATGTGTCATCACTCACCATCACAATGTTCTCTCTTGGATTCCTATTGGGAATTAAGACCATGAAACCATTCATTCTTGGGAATTATGTGATCGCCCACTTTAGAGTCAAACCAACATGTTTCATTCATCCTTCTATGCTTGAGTTGTAGGCTTCTCTAAGAGGGCATATTATGAATGAGAACTTTTTTGTCAATAGTAGTTTGGGGATCAATGCATGATGAAGGTATGTTGTTGATTCCTTCAACTTTATGGGATGTGTCATCACCCATCACAATGTTCTCTCTTGGATCCCTATTGGGAATTGGGGTTAGAGAACCATTCCTTCTCAAGAGTCGTGTGTCTTCTCAATTTGGAGTCAAACCACCATGTGTCCTCCTCCTTGTATGCTTGAGTTGTAGGCTTCTCTAAGAGGGCATAAAGACATGATAATGTAGGGTCTTATTTAATTATATTTTTCATGTGTACCTATGTCATCTCATGGGTCATCCGAGTCAGATCCTCCTCTTGATCTATCTAGTTCCATGTATCTCAGATGCTTCTCGAGCAGCTCATTGTTCTATAGTTAGCTTTCACCAGGGTAGTAGCTTGTGTTGTTGACTCATATAAATACTAGGGAGTTAGGGTTAGGGGAATTTAGTCATCACCATCAATAGAGACATACGACTCCTAGTGAGATGTAATTAGTTTTTGCTACACATCACCATCGTCTGGCTGAGAGGGAGTTAGGTTTAGGGGGATTTAGTCATCACCACCATCAATGGAGATAGACGCCTCTTAGTGAGATGTAATTAGTTTGTGCTGTATATCACCATTGTCTGGCATAGAGGATGAGAGGACAACTAGGACCCAAGGAGAGAGCACTTGTTATGGAGGGGCGACTAAGATTGTTGAGCCCACACCAACATTGAGATTCTCACATGCCCCCCTCGCCCACATTGAGACCTTTTGCACACCGAGGCCCCATCGACATATGTGTGTAAGGGTTTGTTATCCCACTGGTTTGTTCCAGTTCACAATTAGCAATGAGTATATGATCTTTATTTGTATAAATTTCCATTGCACTATTGCCTGCATTAGAATCTAGCCTTAAAATTTCCATTTCATCCATATTCTAGTTATCTAGTTGTGATATTCTACTTTTTTACTATACAATTCTTGATGCTACTCTTCGAATTCCTTAATATAATCCACTGATGTCAATAAATAACCACTAGTATCTATATGTTCATGTGGCTATCCTCTAGTGTTGAATGAGGGAAGGCGTTGGAGATGAAAATCCCAACATTAGTTTATGTGAATAGTGTACATAGAGTACAAAAAGCAAAAGGGGATAAATGATACAAGCCCTAACCTTAACCCTAGCCATAAGGGCCATGCTGGAGATGACAGTCTCAACATTAGTTTATGTGAATAGTGTGCATTTATCTAGAAACTTAAAAGAGGAGGTGAAGAACACATCATACCATCTTGTGTGATTGTTGATATAGTATTGGCTTTACACTTGGATTCAATTTCAAGCAAAGTGTGATCTCTCTTTACATTAGGTAGTCTAGACATTTTGGTTTGGCATGTTCAACATTTGCAACTATACATCTTCTAATGCAAATGGAAGAAATTTATGTTTGACTTATTTCCTTTAGGGTCAAGTGTGATGAACAATGGAATTTTGGGATGGCATTGGGTTTTTCATGTGGTCTTAAGGTAGCTTCGATGCTAGGGTGTTTAGACACTTGTTGCTTGCCCATGAAAGTCCACTGAGAGTGTGGGTAGGCAACCAAGATGGGGTGTGGGTGCCAGGTCTACAGGTGTTTCCACACTCATTGCTCGTCGATAAAAATCCACTGACAACGTGGGCAAGCAACTAGGATAAAGCACACTAAAAAGAGTTGGAGTTGCAACAGAGCTTTTGGGTGGGGCGATGCATGATTGGACCTATGGGTGGTGCCCATTGTTTGGGTAGGGGCAATTGTACGCAAGAGAAACTTTGCGCTCCAGTTAGCATCCATGTGAGCATTTGCAACATTGGGTGTGGAACCAGTGCTTAAGGGATTTTCATGTAAACTTGGGATTCCATGGGCTATTCACAAAAGCTTCCACCCTAATGCATAAAGCCCTTAGGCCGTTTACACCGACGACTGTCCATCTGAGGGTAGGTAGGGGTGTAGACGTACATGATTGCGATGTGGCATTATATAATTTTAGAGTCGCAAAAAGGGAGCCGACCACCATGAGCTTGGGCAACCTCCCCCCACCCACCTGGATTTCGTGCTGAATGCTAGTTTTGAAGACACGACGAGCCAATCTAATAGGGGTCTAATGGCGGGATGCTTTAACTATATGAGCAAAGTCACTCACGTTGAACTTAATTCTCCCTTGACGTACTTTCATGTGTCAGGCGAGTGTGCAAACCACATAGTGCTTGCCTGGGCGGGAACGTGGCAGTGTGTACGGAGCCTTAAGTGTGGAGGACTATCCATGGTGAGTAGTGGAAAGGGAGCAAAGATATGAGGAACCAATGGGAAGGGGGGAAGGTAGATATGGATAAGAAATCACAAAGTGCAATACATTGCAATTGTTATTATCATCTTCATCGAGAATCGGCCAAGGCTAGCGTGCAAGCTTTGCAGCTATGGCTTCCATGACCATGTCTGCACTGTCTATGCCTTCTACGTTCTCCGGGCTTCGTGCCTGTGAGTCTTCTTCCTCCTTGAAACTCTCCACCATCTCCACCTCTTCCATCTCTCCCCTTCGCTCCCCAGCTCTCTCCTTCTCTGCCTCCCTCCCTGACTTCGCCCACAAAGCCTCCTCCCTCGCCCTCATCGCCTCCACCGCCTCCTTCCTCCTCGCCTCCCCCCCCTCCTTCGCCGCCACCGTCGAAGTTGGCGATGAAGTGGGTAGCTTCAAATTCTCCCCCAGCTCCATCACCGTCGCCGCTGGCGAGCCCATCGTCTTCACCCTCGTCGGCGAGACCGGCCACAACGTCGTCTTCGACGTCCCCTCTGGCGCCGCCCCGTCTGTCGTTCAGGAGCTCGCTGCCTCGTCTATGGGTGAGAACGATTTGTTGACTGAGGATGAGAACACTTTCACGGCGAAGATCTCTACTCCTGGATCCTACACGTTCTACTGCACGCCTCATAAGTCTGCCAACATGAAAGGTACAGTACTGGTGAAGTGAGCAGACCAAGGTTTTGCTCTGTTCGAATCCAGTCACAATTGACGTCTAACGAGGCTACGTCCGAGGATGAATTAAGTGGAATTTCATCCACCTTTAACTCCTTGTCTGCACTCCTCACTGAGGTACTATCCATAGAAATTGGAAATATATTCCTTAGTTTCAGCTTAACGGAATCTCGGAAGCTACTGTCATCCCACCTTATACTCCCATGTGTGTCTTTGTTACCTATTCTGCCTTCCACATGGTCTCTGTTATGATGTTGTTTGTCTCCTCACTCCTGCGTGTATCCCTGTCTTCGTGCTAAGAATCTCATGATCATTAGCTGTTGTTTGTGAGACAGGTCGTTTCTTAGAAGTTTAAGTGGTATGGTAGTCCTTTTGGGATTCGCTTAGAGCATTTTGGCGGGGAGTGTTTTGCGATAACGCATAGTGAGGTAACTACTTGAAGTGATGATGGACACTCTATTCGAAAAAGGATCGTATTTCCTGTGAAGTACCTGAAGTAGACTTTCTCTGTTCAGTGTTTCGCGACTGAAGTGCTTATTATAACCTCGAATCAAGAGAAATGAATCTTCAAAAAACGAAAACATTTTGACTCTTGAGTGTGACGGTTTTGGCCTTCCCGACTACGTAGGACTTGTATAATAGATAAGAAAGTATACTTCAACATTAGATATATCTTTTCATGCTTGAGCTATATGCTACATGTTTGGATTTTCTTACAAACTTAACCACAAATAGATGAGAAGTATTGAGTTAACTTCACACATGAATAGATTAATCAACTTAAGTAACCTTATGGGCAAAGACAATGACACAGGCACGAAGTATTCATGTTGCAAATTTCTTACATTGTAATGCAAAGAACTCCCTAAATCAAGAAGTCTTTAGGTTACCTAAGTCCTAAATTCTCCCATGTGAACTCACATTTAAATTTCCTATTTTAACAAAGAAATAAGTGAAAGAAATGAATACCTTTTGTCATTCATAAGGCCTGCCCAACAAAGGAGGTAGTGAGAAAAAGAGATGAAATGACACTTAACTAGTCTCTAAGCCATTAGTGCACTTAACTCTCACTCTCCTTGGAGCCAATTAAAGTATCACACCCATGGATTGTAAGAGCTTCAGGTTGCCTTCCTTCTGCAAATTCGGAGCCTGCAATCCACTGAAAGGCTCACAACGTCTCTCGTTGTAAGTGCATTGGCAACCTCGATAGCCTCAAGGGTAGTGAAAGCCCAATAGCTCCCACAACCTCCTGCAAGCTTAGCCGCCTCCTTTGAAACCCACACGAATAGCTCTTAGGCAGCTCCAACGAATAGCTCTGCGACAACTAGTCTATGCAGCCAATGCAACGCTAACGCGGGTCCTCAAATCTAGCTACCTATCAATGCAGCTGCCAACAGCTCTCCAATAGAGCCTCTACATTGGCTCTCCAAGCAACTAGTCAACCGCTAAGCTAGCTCTAATGTGACTCCCTGGCGGACTCTACAACGACAACCCAACAAGCCTCTCCAGCTCCAAACGCACCATCGACAGTAGCAATAAGCTCCAACTATGCTGACTGCAATCTCCTACATCCTCAAAGGCCATAGAGCACACGTCTAAGCTTTCCTACATGAAAAGCTTATCCTCTGAGGCCCAACCTTTAGCAACGCTTGCAGCAAAGCTCTCCATCAACCTACCTAGCATAAACAACACCCACGCTCTGCATAGTCTCGACGAGTGGCTTCAAGCACTACAATAGTCAGCTGATTTGCATCTTGGATGGAATCGCAATAGATTCTGATGTGTGGGGGTTAAAGGTCACTGTGCCTTTACCCCGGTTATGTACAATACTCAAACACATATATAAATGAATGAAAAAGAAGATTAGGGTGGTTTTGCACCCACCAAAACTTGTGTGGCTCTCTATCTCTCTCTCTCCCCTTCTTCTGTTCTTGCTTCCGTTGAGAGCACTCTCAACTGGTATCAGAGCCTGGGTGATCTAGCTGAGCATGCGTGAATGCTTGAAGGTCAGCAGCTCTGTGGGAGGAAGGAGAAGCTCTATGGGAAGCTTTGTGGGTGACTTTACTTGGATCCGAGTGTGCAGAGACCTTGGAGGAACCTTTGGAAAAGTCACTTTGGTTTTGCGAAGTGGTTTTGAGAGCCTGTTAAGAGTTTTCAAAGAAAAAGTCGTTTTTTGAGCTTTTCCTTGTTCCGTTCGATGACAGAGACTCCGTATTGACTTGTAGAGGCAACTATTGCTTGCTTTTGGTGTCCACTTCACTTCCGGAGCTTGGAAACACCTTCATTCTTGAATCTGGGATCATTTCATTGGATTTCTGACTCACTGTGTCATTTTCTGCATTTTTTGCCCGGGTGTTGAAACTCAAGTTCGGAGTAACCATTTGCAGATCTGTCAGTTCCGGTGGACTCAAGAGGTCCTAAAACTTCTATGTTGCTCATCATTCGCACTCCAGTGGAGTTTACAAACAGCTCTGTTTCCAAAAACGTTTTTCAGTCCGTGTGTTGGACCCAGTGATTGAGACCACGGTTTCCAACCGTCTGTCCCATTGCGTTCCGGACGCCCAAAAACCCCTACCTATCAGTTCTTACTCGATTCGGTGGAGGATTTTCAGAGTTATAGATCTCTGTGTATTCGATTTCGTCTCTTTGTTATGCATTTTTCATTCTAAGGTTTTGAAACCTTAGATTTATGCCACATGGCAGTGGATAAGTGTTGACTCCCATTTCTCACTCATCGGTTGGGATTTTGGAGTTCTAGCAGAAGAGAGATATTTGCAGATTTTCTTGCTGAGTCCGATTATGCAATGGCGCCCATGTTTTGAGGCATCTCAGGTTTTATTTTCAGTAGCGGTCATTACCATGGGACTATGATTTTTTGAGCATACCTTATGCAGATCACTCTGGTTGCAGTTTGAGCAATGTGCGCTCATTCGTGGTATGCATTGGGTTGCAGTGGATGATTTATAGGCCAATATGGATGCATTACGGTCCTTATTAGATGCGCTGATAGACCCAAATTGCCTTGTGGGATGCTATTTTTTATGGATGCTTTGCACATAAATGCTATTTTAAGCTGAGGGACAGCTTTGACACATTGCAGGTGATGCACTAATAGTGCTATGCTCTCTTGGATGAGATATTATTGATGCATATGCCAGTGGACGGTGTTTATGCTTGAGTCATTTAGCACTTATTGGCATTTTCTTTTGGGCCAGATTTGCTCATATGGATGCATAGTATATGCACATGAGTCAGATGCATCTTTTGATGCTTTGACCTTTGAGTTTTGGTGATATTTCACTCTATTGTGGCATACACATTTGGGTGCCCCTGGTATTTGGTGTGATTCTCTCTTGCAGGCACTAGCATTTGGGATTTTGTTTCATTTGCATCATGGCATCCTCTTCCATGTCTGAAAAGGAGTTTTTCAGCATTAAAAAGTTCCGAAGCTCAGTAAGAACCTCTTGTCAGTAGGTCAAATCATGGAACACAATTATTGAGTCATCTTTGACGGTGATGAATGGACTATCAAAGATAAATCCAAAAGATGTCAGCTAGTAGCAAAAGGTGTCAAGGAAGAACACTTATACAGAATGCTAGCTACAGTACTTGATAAGCATGCCATGTCAGCTCAATCGCAACAGATGCCACTATCTACAAAATGGCACAAGAGATATAGTCATGTCAACTTCAAGTACTTGTTAGATCTCAGAATCAGAATATGGCAATTGGGATTCCGAAGCTACAATTTCTTGAAAAAGTTTGCAAAGTATGCTGCTTTGGCAAACAAAAGCGAACCAACTTTGTTAGAAGTACCTCTCGTGCACGAGGTATTCTTGATTTGATACATACAGATGTATGGGGTTATGCCCAGACCTGCAACATCAATGGTTCACTTTACTACTTGACTTTCATCAACAACTATAGTAGATATTGTTGGGTCTACTTTCTGAAAGAGAAATTTGAAGTGTTTTCTAGATTTCAAGAATTCAAAGCCATAGTAGAAAACCAGACAAGCAAAAAGATCAAGGTCATGAGATCAGATAGAGGAGTGAATACATGTCTTCAGCATTCATGAACTTTTGTAGAAGTCACAGCATACGAAGACAATTCACATGTGTAGATAGTCCTCAGCAGAATGCAAGAGCTGAAAGGAAGAATGGGACTTTAGCAGACAGTGCTAGAGCAATGCTTAGTGAAAAGCATCTTCCGAATCAGTATTGGGCAGAAGCAATAGCTACAACAAACTACTTGCTTAATCAGCTTCCTACCGAACCGATACAGGGTATGACTCCTTATGAAGCATTCATTGGACAAAAGCCACACATTGGGCATCTCTACATATTTGGTTGCATAGTATATGCCCACATACATGATGATCATTGCAGGAAATTGGATGCGAAGTCATACAAATGCGTCATGGTTGGCTACAGTGAAGAAAGCAAAGCATACAAATTGTATGATACCATAAACCGCAAGGTCATTATCTCCAGAGATGTAATCTTTGATGAGGAATCATAATGGAAAACCTCACCTACACAGGAGATAGAAGCATCGACTTCACAGTCATCTATAGAACAGGTTGATGATGAAGAGCAAGAATTGCTAGCAACACCCTAAGCAAAGCCACAGTAGCTCAGACGGTCTACTAGCGAAAGCAAAACCTCTAGCTAGATTGACATATACTTAGAAAGGTAAAGCAATTCAGGTTGAAACCACCAATTATGCTCTTATGACTACCATCATGGCTACAGAAGAGCTAGTGTACTTCGAAGATGCAGTAGACAAGCCAAAATGGCAAACTACTATGAATGAAGAAATGGATGCTTTGTATAAGAATAATACTTGGGAATTATGCGACCTTCCACCAGGAAAGAAGGCCATAGCAAACAAATGGGTATACAAAGTGAAGTACAATCCAAATGGCAGTATTCAAAGATACAAAGCCAGACTAGTTGCAAAAGGATTTGCACAACAATATGGTCAGGACTATGATGAGACTTATGCTCCAGTAGCAAAGATGGATTTGATACGGTTCTTGATATCCCTAGCGACACTCAGCAAATGGAATGTGTACCAACTCGATGTCAAGAATGCATTTCTCAATGGTTATCTAGATGAGGACGTCTACATGCAACAACCAGCAGGTTATGTTGAACCAAGAAAGGAGAATAAGGTTTGCCATCTCAAGAAAAGTCTCTATGGCTTAAAGCAAGCACCCAGAAGTTGGTACACCAGAATTGACAAGTATTTTGCTAATTTGGGATACATGAAATCCAATGCAAATCATACTTTCTACTACAAAGTTCAAGGGGAAGACATTACTATTGCACTTTTGTACATAGATGATCTGATTGTGATAGGAAGCAAGGATAGCTTCATCAAAAAATTGAAACAAGACTTATCTGCACAGTTCGACATGAAAGATCTTGGACTTATCACTATTGTCTTGGAATTGAGTTCTAGAGAGGTTCAGATAGCACATTCATGAGTCAACTCAAGTGTGTTGACAGTCTCCTGAAGAAGTTTCATATGGCAGATTGCAAGATTGCAACCACTCCCATGGAACAGAGTTTGAAACTTACTGAAGATTCAGAAAAGCCTACAATCAATGACAGATACTACATGCAACTCATCGGATCTCTTGTATATCTGACAATCACATGGCCAGATATTTGTTATGCAGTAAGCTCACTAGCACAATTTATGGCAAATCCAAAACAGTCTCAGTGGAATGCAGCCAAAAGAGTTTTGAGATACATCAGAGGTACAAGACAGTTTGGGATAGAATATAGAGGAAGTCATCCATGGTTGCATGGGATACTGTGATAGTGACTATGCCAAAGATCATGAGACCAAGAGATCAACACAGGGACAACATTTCTCCTTGGTCAAGGTGCTATATCATGGTTGTCAAACAAACAACCAATTGTTTCTTTGTCTTCGACTGAAGTAGAATATAGAGCACTCACTACAAGTGCATGTGAGGCTATATGGCTCAGAAGACTATTGTCAGAAACAGCTTACTTTGATGAGTCAAAGTCAACAACAATATACTATGATAATCAATCAGCTCAAGCATTGGCCAAGATCCAGTATATCACTCCAGGACAAAGCACATTGATGTCAGAGAGCACTTCATCAGAGAACGAGTGTTACTTGGTGACATCACACTGTAGCATTGTGATAGCAAAGAGAATGTTGCAGACATCTTTACCAAACCACTCGTAAAGAGCTATTCGAGAAACACCGACTAGCTCTTGGTTTGACGTAGAGGAAGGACATTCCCATTAAAGGGGTGTGATGGAATGGAATGCTCAGTCCTTCTTCGATTCCCTAGAATCATCATCTTGAGGGAAGGCCTACTTCATGATGTTGATCTTGAGGGAAGGTGTTGAGAGTTCACCTCAACATCATGTGATCACATGTGCATAACACCATCATGTGATCATATGTGCATAGCACTAACCTTATAGAGTGCTATAAAGGAAAGGGTTAAATCCCATAACCCTAACCCTAAATGGGTTTGTATATATTCTATTTTTTCAACGAAATCTAGTGTACAGTTAGTCATTTGTGGTGTGCTCTCTAACTGTGCCCTCTCTCCTCATCTCCACCTTGTTCCCTCTTGACTCATCCTAGCACCAAGACAAAGACCAAAAGCCACTCCTTCCGCCTCGCCCTCTGAGCTGGTTTCCTTAGAGCTACACCCTATCTCTTCTTCTTCATTGATTAAGTCAGAGCTCGAACTCTCTGATGTTGAAGACTCCTCCTTGACAACTTCCTTTTTGTAGCTTCTGATGTTGTAGCGCACCTTCTTATCATTTCCCTCCTACAAAATCAATTCTCTAGTATCCCACTTTTGAACAGCCTTCACCTTGTGTAGCCAAGGCCTTCCCAAAATCAATGGATTGGCACGTGCATCTAGCTTGGTAGGGATCACCTGAAAAGTAGTCGGCAGAGAAATTCCACATACATCCACTTCTAAATTCTTCACAACTCCCAAGGTCTTTACCCTAGTGTTGTCAGCCAATTTGATGCGATAAGGAGAGGTAGTACTAGAGTATTTTAAATTAGCATCTATCATGGTCTTCTCACTCGTGACGTTAATCAATGCACCTCCATTAATGTAAACATTAGAAATCACTTGACCATCAATGATCACATCAACCACAGTTACATCATCACCAACATCTATATCTACCTTTTGAACAATAGGAATGGCACTTTTCTTCTTTTTCTTCTTTGACACTCTTGTGGTTGCTAGCTTTCCCCATTCCTTTCGTAATTTTGGAGACAAAGCAAGTAATTGACCAAAGGTGATATGTGCTTCCTTTTCTTTAAGGTCAGACAACAAGTCATAGAGTTTGACAAGGCCTCATGCCAACTCAAGGCTACACCTTCAAGAGAATCAAGCAAAATCTTTGCTTGATCCTTCATGGACCATCCAAAAAGCTGGCATCCTCGAACAAAATCCCAAAGATAAGACTCCAGGTCTTCCCCTTGGATCCCTCAAAAACTGGAATCTTTACCATGATGAAACACAAAAAGGAAACACCAAGATTCAAATAATATCCCTAACAAGATCCAAACAAGATCCCACAGAGCCTTAGTATACCAAGACCAACTTATTATGCATAACCACTTGTTGAAAACCCTCCACAATGTGATCCTCAATAAAATCTTCAAAAATAAGTGACCAACCAGTGCCATGAAAACATTGTGTATACATGCATTCAAGAATCACCCTTCTCACAATTGGAAGTGCACATAATAGCTTCAAGATATTGTACTCTTCATCATTTGCATAGCAAAAGAAGTTGAAAGCATTGAGAATCACCACTCCACTGTTATAGTAAAAAACTACCCAAAGACTCAACTCTTCTTCACACCAAGCTGCCAGTGCATGCGCTTGAGCATCACCTTCACAATCTTCTAGTTCTCTTAAACAGGCTGCAATCTCTTCTAATGGAGTTCTTCCAAGCATCTTCTTTACCACATCAAAAAACACATGCCTATACAAGGTATAACATGCAATCAAGTACACCCGAGACCATTTAGTAAGGTGGGATGAACGTACTCGGTGTCTCCACCAAAAGATGTGACATGAAGTTGGGGGTAATAAAACTTCACGCACCTCTTCACTTTCTACTACTTCCAATCTTAGTGACACAGATCCTTATCACACGGGAAGGAACATTAAAAAAAAACTTTTATGCTAAGATACCACACCATACTTTTCTCCTTTAGATGAGAATGAAGATGGTAACATCACAAGTGATGTTGTACTCAAGCACAGGGAGAAGGAAAGAATCAGCGGAGGCCATAATCTCAGCAAGCCAGTCTGTGCCAAAGAGAAGAGTGATACGTTGTTGAAAGAAGATCTTGCAGCTCAACATGAAATGAACTGATATATATCGAGGAGTTTGAAGGGGCTGATTGGGTCGGATGGGTACGTTTTGAGGAAACATTGCACCTCCTTCATAGATACCTTTACAATTAGCTCAAAACACTCTGCAAACTATTGCCAGACACAGAGGCCTATAACTTTCAATAGAGACATGATATCAAAGATTCAAACACATATAGATATGTGCCTTGAAATGAGCTTCGCTCTGATATAACTTTAGTAAGAAACAGAGAAGCGATCAGAAAGATATGGGCAGTTTATTGGACGGCAGTAAAAGCTGTTTGAACAAGAAATAGTCACACAAAGAGAGCCATATATTTTTAGTCTCACATCTGATACAATAACTGAAGATACAGGATGATGATCCTTGAAGAGAGATTCACATTGATATAAGTTTTATCCAAATCGGATCACCGAGCAAAAAGTTATGAGCAAAATATTGATAGGGGGTCAAACTGTCATGAAAAACACCTACTCCTTCTACTGGTGCCGACTTGGGAGAATACTCCCTCCATAATCAAGCTTCATCAATGATCCAAGTGCCATAGAGGTCAAAAATAGATAAACCATGTATGCGCAATGAGCAGCCGAATAGACAACACTTTTGAGCACTTTAGAAGAGAAAGCAATGGAAAAAGGGAAGAGACACTCAAGAGAGAGAACCTGAAGTGACCTTCATTACCAATAGAGTGAGATTCCACTCAAACACAACTAGCAAAATACTACAAACATAAGGGAGAAGAAGAGGTTTCATACATACAAGAGGGAGCGGGAGCTCCAAGGCTACTCATAGAAAGAGAATGAACTAGAGAGGTATGAACTCAAGAGTCTACATAAGAGGATATCTACAAGAGGGAGAGAGAAGGCTCATGGAAGAGGCTTGAAGAGACTAGAGCTACAGTAGCATGAGGCTCAATAGTCGAAGAGATGATGACAAGGGAGAGGAGGGCTCCTTTTATAGAGACTTTGTCACCCTCCTTCACCCATTTACAATTGCTGCCTTTAGATTCCTTTCCCCATCAATCACATAAGCTCGTATGTCACCATCCATGTCCTTTTTGGCTACTCTTGCCATGTGTTCCTTCAAAAGATGCTCAAGACTCTTAAAATATTGAGAAAGTCAAGAGTCTCCCCACATGGAGGCCATAGGGACCCTCTCTTTTCCATATGTCCACATCCTCCTTATTCCACATAGATATTCTAGAAGGATTCCTCTTGACTCCACACTCCTCCACATGCCTTCCACAGGCTTGGCATGTGATTTCTCTTATATTATTGGAACACATGGACATGAGCCCACCTCTTTATATGACTCTCTCTTCCTATTTTCTAAAAACCCCATAATATCCCATACACAAATAACTCTCACCCCATACCAAGGTATTTATCATTCATACACATGGTATTTACAATGATCCATTCCACTCATCCTCTCAATCCCATACAATATCTTAGAAAATAGAAATAAGTAAAGGCCGCTAGGCTATCACTTGATACTCAAACTCTTATCAAACATAGAGAAAAACGATAACAATGCCAAATAAAAAATATCAATTTTTGGCGTCACTATAGACATGTAATGCATGTTTTCCCTGGCTTGTTATTGCTTTACCTAGGAATATAGACAACCATATGGATTCTTAGATAATTTAGAAAAAAAATTTAGCCACTAGTGAAGTAAGGAGCGAATGAGTGCATGGGTTAAGAAGGGATTAGAGGAGGTATGGGACGATTAGTGGAAGTATACATGTGTGTGTGTGTGTGTGTGTGTTCATGTGTAAAGAAATAAGTGTCTGTGTGTGAGATACATTTACTAATCAATTTGTGTGTGTGTGTGTGTGTGTGTGTGTGTGTGAGAGAGAGAGAGAGAGAGAGAGAGAGAGAGGTGGGGGAGCCTTCATGATGGATCTTCCTGGTCCTTCCTTCTCACCCATTCTGCTGTCCCATTCTGTGACCTCCCACTGGCACCTGAGTCTCTTCCCGTGTCATCTGTTGAGGCTTAAGTTTAAATTAAAAGACATTAAAAAAATAAAGAGAGAATAAATATTTTTTTATAAAAAGGAACTCCAAAAGAATAATAAAAAGCATTAAAAACATACATATATATATACATATATGCATACATACATACATACATATATATATATATATATATATATATATATATATATATATATATGTATATATATGTATATATATGTATATATGTATATCATAACTTTAAAGAGCATAAATTAAAGCACTGCAATAACATAATCTACAAGCAAATGGTTAGTGAAGGGTGAAAAGCAATGAGCAAACCTACAAAGCTTGAGGCACAAGCAAGGCTACCTACATGGCTTGACAGTATCAGACAACTTGAGAAGAGACTTAGAAACTTTTACGTAAGAGCACAATAAGAGTGACCTCTACAAATTTGGCTGCTATGCAACGATAGAATTCTGAAGGGGAAGTTATGCGAAAGTCAAAAGTGTGTGTGAAGCATGGATTATTTTTTCAAGTTAGTTTCGTTAAGAATCTAAATTTTATAATGGTGTCGAAAGTTTGTATGCTTTACTAAAAACAAATGGTTGAAAGATTCACCAGGATTTGAAACTTTTATGCAAAAGAATTTAAAGTTTTGCCAGGATTTACATTTTTTCCTTCAAAATTCAAAAGAAAAAAAATAAAACCACATTCTACCAATATTGTGAAACTAAAAAAATGATCTTGAAAACTCTCACCAAGATTTTATATTATTATATAAATATAGCTTCGATAAAAATTATAAGAAAACAATACAACGTCTATGCTCAACAGATAACAAGATCTCATATGCAAGAGAGAAAAGCAGATAGTATGGAGAATCAAAAATTTGATTACTGTAAAATTGATACAATAGATGGCGCTGCCTCCCAGCCGTGCACTCCTGTGAGAGAAGCTTCGATGGCATGCTGAAAACAGTAGAGGACGGAGGCTGGATGTTAAGGAATCAAGGTTGCTATAACCAGTGATGATGATGGGCTTCATGGGCTTGCTCTTATTTAGCCACCAGTCATAGTCGGCTAGACCTAATTGGGTGACTGACCCAGTCTGCCCAAAACGGTCGATTAAATAGGCCAGCGACCATACGATAGAACCGTGGCATAAAATAGAGCAACTCACCTACGATATCCGCTCGGCCCAGAGCCATCTGGGATCATCTGGGGATTCAAACGAGCCCACGTGGGCTGCCCCGAGAAATGCTCCATCTACCCTTAGTGCGGTCAGTCATGGGATGCCTTCTTGCACTTGCATGTAGCATAGTTGGCAGTGTGCCAACTCTATCTGAAGCTGTCTAGCCATCAGGCCACACATGGCCCCCATCTGGTGTCCAAACTAGGACCTATTGGATCACCAAGCTACTCAAATGCCTTCTCCTCATATGGGGGGCTTACAAGTAGAGTTAGCTGGTTCCCACATAGTTACACGAGAGTGGAGCATTGATATCTAACAAAAACATCCCTGGTGTGAAGTTTACATCAACTCGAGTTTCCATCAATTGCGTAGTTTACAGAGGTTTCCATGCACCAGAATAAGAGTCAGAAGCAAGTAAACCATGCAAGAGAGCTAGAAGATGCATTGGCGTGATGAGCGCTAGGATCACACCTTCATATCTCAACCTTGAACAGTAGCCACTGAGGCCCTGGAAGAGGCAAACAAAGGCTTGCGACCTCATCAAAAGTAAGGTCTAAGATATGAAAAAAGAGTATGAAAGGGAGGTAAGAGTGGCAACTGTGAAAGTTCGTGCAACAAGGAAGGTGGGAGAAGGAGCAATAGTGCCTAGGGGGGAGCTTTGGCAGATGAGGCAAGGCTTATGAGGCAACTGTGTGTGAGCTTTCATAGATGAGGCAAGGGAAAGTTCCTATGATGAGGCTAGGCATGTAAAAAGTGCGCAGAGAGTGGTTGTAGTAAGAGATTTGCACTCAGTTCATTGAAGGTTGTTATAGCTACGTGGGATAATAGTACCAATAGAAGTTGGTTAGGTAGTAGAGTAGTAAATTTAGGGAGAGGCTAGGTGATAGTTTAAATTGCATAATGAGGGGGGTTTTGGGAGAAGTTTAGGAAGCTAAGTAAGGTAGGGGGTTAATGAGGTGGGTTAGGGGCTTAGGTTAGGAGGGGTGGGGTTGGATTTAAAAAAAATATATCTAAGTAGAAAGGAAGGGGTTTATTAGAATTTATTAATCAATGTATATATAAGTAAAGTGTTATTTAAGGTCCTATAACTAAAAGAGGTCAATACTAAAAAATGAGAAAGATTACAAAAGGGGACTAGTTAGGGGCAAAGGGAGTTTAAAAGAAAGAAGAAAGAAAATTTTTACAAAGTGGTTAAAAATGTAAGTCAGGGGTGAGTGTGGACAAAGTCGAAAACAAAGCTAGGGGAAGTGGTTAGGTTGGTAGGGTAAACAAGGGGAAATGATGAGGTTATTGGGTAGATTAGGTTAGGTGGTAGGTAAGGTACAAAGGAGGATAAAATTTTAAAGGTTGATGTGTGCAGAAAAAAGGGGAAAAAATGCTAATAAATTTTTCCAAATAATAGGACCTTTTATTTTGAGCCATAATATAGTCCAAGGGGGGAAATTTTTAACTAAGGGGAGGAGGTGAGCTCATAGCATAACATTAACACTAAGCTTAAAATATGTGTGTTTAGCCATATCAATAAAATTAGAGAAAAACGTGCAACATTACTCAATTAAAGAAGAATTAAGGACTAAGATATAGATATAAGAGAGGAGGGGTTGTTAAGTATGTAGGATCCCGTAGGATAGAATAGATGCATCTTGCAAGAGGTGTGAGAGCACAATGAAAGAAAGATGGTAGATCTCTATTATGATTGTGAGAGAGAGGACTCTCTCTTATAGAAAAGGGGAGAAGGTAATACCTTCCCTACATAAGTGGCAATCAGCCCCTACAGCAGTGGGAATCAATCCCTATGTCAGTGGGATTGCCTTTGTCTTACATCATCACTTATGTCACACACTAGACACATCATAGCACTTGATGCGCCTTTACAACACACACAAACACACATGTGACTCCCCTAGATGCACACATGCACCATAGAGCAAGCCCTTGATCATACTTACCCCAACAAACCCCCCTTTAAGGGATTGCCTCTTGCAGTGTCAAGGATACATCTAGTCTCATAGTTTCTCATTCCATCTCATGGTGGTTAAGGATTAATCTATGGCTAGGATCTCATGCTAGCAAGGGTTCCCAAGGGTGTGAGGTTCACAAAAATGGGATAGTCAAAACACATATCACATGGCCTACATCATATGGTGACCAGAGGTGATTTACATAACATATTCTTTTTGGAGTACTACTCTAGGCAAAGAACCTCAAAATTTGACCAAGTGATGATAAACAAAAAAGACAAAGTGCCTGAAAAGCATAGTCTTCATCATGTGGAGACTCATCAAATGAAAGTAGATTGGCAGTTTCTGGCTTTGTAGTTTCTTCCTTTTTGGCTTTACGATACTTTTCATGGTGATTGTTTTTGCCACAATGTTTGCATGGATTGATCTTGAAGCAATCTTTTGAGCGGTGATTAGTCTTCCCACAATGTTTGCAAGGTGAAAACTTGCCCTTCTGAATTTTTATGGCATAGGCTGTGTCATTGCCTCTTTGGTAGGCTGTGTCATTGCCTCTCCGAAGTTCCATGTGCCTTTCTTCTTCTTGAAGAGTAGTAATAAGACCTTCAAGAGAAGGATTAGGAAGATTTTTCAGAGTGGTAACAACATGATCATAAACTTCAGGCATACTTTTGAGCAATATTGCCATTGCATCATCTGTAGTAATTGGAGAGTTGATAGAAGCAAGTTGAGTCATGAGACTCCGCATGTAATTGACATGGGCAGCAAGGGAGTGCCACTAGCCATCTTCAATTCAAAGAAAGCAATTTTAAGTGACAATTTTGAGATGTGAGAGCTAGCACCAAAAATAATGTCAAGCTTCTGCGAAGCTTCAGAAGGAGATTCTAAATCAGAGATATGATGGATATAGTCATCTCCTAAGCCAAGAGCAATGATGCCATAGGCTTTCTCCTCTCTAGCAGGATCTCTTACTGGGCGTGTTGGAGCTGAGGATTCTCTAGCATTAGAGGCTGTTGAAGAAGAAGTTGAAGCAGGTTTGACAAGCCCCTAGAGGTTTTCCCTCATCAATGCAAACTTAATCTTCATCTGCCATGTGTGAAAGCCTTTACCATTGAACTTATCCATATTCAAGATGGTAGCCATGAGAGGGTCTAACCCAAAATGGGCAGTGTCTACTCTCTTACAAGGTTAGAAAGAGTTGAAGAGCTTCAAAATACAAGCATTTAGAGTAGCAAATACTTGTAACCAAATTCCATACTACAAAACATAATGGAAATGATGCTTCCACTTGCATGCTTCATAGAGGTGGCTAAATGAAAGTATTCCAAGCAAATCCAGGTGTAGCAACTTAAAGCAAAGCTATAGCCATGAATGTACTAAAGCTATTCAACACTTTAAAACATCAAAAATGCTAAAGTAGCATCTAATGTAGCATCAAACTCACAACCTTGTCATAACTATCCAAAACAGAGGCCTGAAATTGGAGGGCTTGTATCTCACTCTTCAAAGCAAAGAAATGAGGGCTTTCTAGGTAGAAACAAAGCTGGTATATTAGAGAAGAGCCACTGACGAGGAGAGGCAAAATGCCGCATCATGTCGCCATAGCCAGTAGCTTGAATGTCGACTGGTTTTTCTACTGTTTCTCCCTCCTGGAGGACCATTTCCCTTCAAATCTGGATAGGAGCTAGCTCATACTGTTGTGTAAGCTTGGCTCAGAGGAATTTTGGAATGGCTGCTCTAACAAGTCGCATTGTAAGAAAAGGCATCAGGATGAAAACGACTATTGTGTAGTTTCGTAAGTAGCATTCTCTAATTCCTCTGACATGGAAGTTTGCCCGTATGAAGGGTCTCTCTAGCTAGAAGGACCCTAGGAATGGTTGCTTGTAGGTGGTGAACTCAGCTCTCAAAGATTTGGGGAAGAAGGAGGAAAATGGAGAAGATGAGAAACTAGTAGTTTATGCTAGAGATAGCATCTAATGCTAGGCTAAGCTAGATCTAGAACCTAAAGCTCTGATACCATTTGTAAAATAGAATAGATGCATCTTGCAAGAGGTGTGAGAGCACAATGAAAGAAAGATGGTAGATCTCTATTATGATTGTGAGAGAGAGGACTCTCTCTTATAGAAAGGGGGAGAAGGTAATACCTTCCCTACATAAGTGGCAATCAGCCCCTACATCAGTGGGAATCAATCCCTACATCAATGGGATTGCCTTTGTCTTACATCATCACTTAGGTCACACACTAGACACATCATAGCACTTGATGTGCCTTTACAACACACACAAACACACATGTGGCTCCCCTAGATGCACACATGCACCATAGAGCAAGCCCTTGATCATACTTACCCCAACAAAGTAAAGGTGAGGAAGTGTGTTCACACATCCTGAGTGCATGTAAGTACGAGAAGTGTGTGTGTGTGTGTGAGAGAGAGAGAGAGAGAGAGGTGGGGGAGCCTTCACGATGGAGCTTCCTTGTCCTTCCTTCTCGCCCATTCCACTGTCCCATTCTATGACCTCCCGCTGGCGCCTGAGTCTCTTCCCGTGTCATCTATTGAGGTCCTGTCCGATTGGTCATGTATCTCTAGACATCTTGTCTGTTGGATCTTGAACTTCTATTGCGTCTTTGCCTCTATTTGTTATTCAGCCACCTCTGTATGCTCGAGCATCTACAGCATCTATAGCATGTTTTGGTCCTCTGCCTCCTTTTGTTTTTCAATCACTTGGAGTTCTTGCAGCGTCTCTTTCATCTTATGCCAAGAAATATTGATCTGGTGACTTCTTCATCAATACACAAGTCTCTCACAGTGGACATCTTTGATTTTGCCTCTTCGTTGCTCTAAAGGGATCTTTTACAACGTATGTGTCAAGACTTTGTGTTGGAGATCCTAGATCCAGGTTCACGGTTGTGTCAGGCTCTACCTTTCGAATCTTTTCTTGATTCTCTCTTTCAAGCACAACAACGCAGAGTTTGTATTTATTTTATGGGACGCATGATGAGTTCATCTTCTCTACATGCCTGGTCATCACAGCAGCAGTTGGTGATCACAAAATGGATTCCTTTGTCTTTCTTGGAAAAGGTTTCTATTATGCACGTTGTGTTGATGTGGATACATTTTATCAGTTAGTCAATATGGTTGGTGTACATGGTGCAGGTTTTTTTGCTTATGTAATGCCTTGGGATCCCCTTTTTGACCCAGCAAAATCTCTCATGCATTTTTGTCCCATATGGGTCAATCTCAAGGCCTTGCCAGTTTCTCTACTTTCACATCTTTCCTCTATCGTAGCTTTGTTGGGGAGAGTGTTATATCTTCCCAAGCAAGATTTTCTGGTTTTGAGCAAGGACATCCAAATTTGTATCTTGTGGGATATGGAAGAGCCCATTCCTTCGTGTTTGGATATTGGTTATGGTTTTTCACATCCCTTTCACATTCTCTTAAACTTTGCGTTCTTTTCGAATGCGTGTTACAAATGTAGACAAATTGGTCATTTTGCTCGGAGTTGCCCCTCAGCCTCACATCAATCTTATTTTATTAAGGGCATCATAGTCCTCCTTTGGATTTCTCCTCTTCGGTCTAAAAAGTTGGCACAGCCTAAGCATAAAAAATAATGGAGCAAGGTGCACCCTAAAGGTAAAGCCTTTGTCACAGTGTCTTCTTTGGTTCCTTTGTCAAATTCTTTTCAGGCTCTTTCTTTCCGTGATACTCTTATGTCACAGATACTCAATTGTAGATGCTTCAAATGGTCCATCATGATGTTCCCACTTCCTCTATTGATTCAACTTCTTCTACTATTGATATATGTGATTCTCGGGAGCCTTCTTTAGTTCAGTATGCCCTCCCAGTTGTTGAGCAATCTCAGCCGAACACTCTAGTAACAGAATCACTACCTTGTGAGTTGCAAGTGGATATATAACCCTCGGATATAGCTCATGATGAGGATTTGCATGCGGAATTGATAAAGCAAGATACACATGTGGATATATTTGAGAGATCAAGATGTTCATAATACTTCTTGCCAAAAAGCACCTTTAATCTTGAGGATGTACATTCTATGTTACAACATGTTTTTGACCCGGTGATTCAACGGTTCTGCCTTCTTGCATATGTCAAGAAGAATCATAAAGGTCAAAAGAAATTTTATTTATTGATGGCACTACTATTTTACCTTATCAAAGACAACACTCATCATTCATTGAATTCAAGACACCACACTAGATCCTCTATCATCCTCTATGATCTGTCTCATATCATCGGTGAAAGACATGAGACGTGGAGTCCAAAATGGTGTCCTTGGGATCATCACTGGTATGGTTGAAGGCTTTGCAATTTCTCGTGGGTCACGACACACAACGATGTTGGGATCTAGATGTGCGATGACCCTAAGGTCAATGTGTGTGATGAGGTGCGGGTGGGGGACTCTCAATAGAGGCATATTCATCCCACTAGCTAGTTGTGTGTCATGGAAATTGGCATGCACGAGATCAACAACTTTAGTGGCCTCTATGCAACAACAAGTGCCTCTAAATGGGTCCTCATAATCCTCACGTCCTCAGTGTGTTGGTGACATGAAGTGCATGTAGATGATGCTTGAAATGGAGGTGTCCAACTATGGCAACTAGAATCACATGATAGTGTGTTGGTGATGTGAAGTACACCTAGATGACGCCTCAAATGAAGGTTGATGTCGACTACCTAGTGCTATATGAGTCAATAGCACAACCTGCTATTGTAATGATGGCTGAATATAGAACTCAATAAACTACTCAAGACTTTGAGATATATAGGATTGAATAGACTGAGAGGAGGAGACTTTGGCCTACATGACTAGCTACACATATGGGGGAAAAAGTAAGACTCCTACAGCATGTGTTTCTAGTGAAAGAAAGAGAATATGCACCTAACAAAAAAGAGAATAGGAAGAGCCATCTTAAATGGTGATAAAGAAATAGATCGAGATACCTACACAAGAAACATAGCAACATTTTTTGATTTAGAGGAGCATAGAAGAGCAAGCAAACCTACAAATCGATAAGAAAAAAGTAAGCAATCTCCCTCTTCTCTTTCTTTCTTCCATGTATGCACAATCCTAATGATTGCAATCTCTTTATTTTACTCTTTTTGAATGCAAAGAGGAGCCCGATGCTTCAAATACAAGAAAAGAAAGATTTAAGGTAAGTAAGCTCCCTAAGTCTTTCTCTCTTACATGAGAAGAGAAGAATAAAGAAGCTTGAAAAAAAACAAAAGACCAACAAGTAAAGAGAGGGGGGGCCGATTAAATTTTAGGGGTCCCTTGGGTTATATTAATTCCAATTTAATAATTTAGGGCAATTCAGCTTAATCTATTATTTTTCACCAGATGCAAGATGGGTATTTGAATATCAGTTGAGTAGGGACACATCTTTACGAGAAACAATACACCTCTTAGATTTGTGTGTCAATTGTTTCTTCACTTTATTCCAATCCATGAAATTTGTGCTTTGGTTTAAGAACCTTTAATGATTGATGGTAAGGTCAAGTACTCATTATCTTATGGAAGGGATACTACTATGAAAGATGCATATCTAACAAGAGGAATCAACTAGTTTTCATGAAAAGGGAAAGGAGAGGAGATAGGAGAGGTAGGGGGCGTGAAAAATTCCAGATCACCTCCTATCCACAATAGGAGTTCCCTTTACAAAATAAACCATGGAAAACCTTCACAAAGCTTAGAAAAATTCAAACCAAAATCCAAAACCTATTGAATAGAAAGTATAAACTACTTAGAGGATGATGATTTTACCTGCTTATTATGGAAAAAGTCAAGGGAGAAGGGGATTTTGAGTTTGAATATCCTTTACCAAGCTTAAGGGAACAAATTTCAAGAGTGAGGAAACATATTTCAAACTGGATGGAATGGATTTCAAGAGTAGGGAAAGTTGAAGCAAGCAATGGATGGAGGAGAGCTCTTAATGTGAAACTAAAATGTTGTCTTTGCATTTTGGGTCTTTATGCCAAATTGCATCGATATTTCCATTGTGGATATTTGTGTCAGTATACTTGTTTAAAAAATGAGTATGTAATACTAATAGATATATCGACAAACTAGAGAATTTGCTCTATTTTTAGTGTTTTAAGATATTATTTCAAATGTTGACATATTTTTGAAGTTGTGGTGGTGATTGTATACACATGGATAGACAAAGTTCATCATAATAAGAAGTGATGACAACTCAAAGCAGCTTTGCAAGAGGATTGCATGTTCGACCAAGCTACAAATTTGATGTGGGCATCATTTTGTCATGTAGCATATCGAAACCTACAAAGAGCAATTCATGTCTTTGAAATCTCCAAAGCTCCAAGGTAGGGTCATGATGTTTTGATTAGGGCCTTGGTCTCTCTAGCTTTTACCAAAGATTTATCAAGGATTATACAAAGGTTGTAATGCCTATGACGGGCATGGATCATACTCACCACAACAACAAGTGCGTACCATGCTTGTCTTATTTATGGTGATCAATTATCAGCACGAGACTCTCGCCATTTAAAGAACATGATATATGAAATTCACATTCGGCATCTTCCACATGACCATCCTCCACCTAATGAATTGTTGGTTCTAAACCACCCCACTTGAAGGCCAATGATTGGCTACAAGCAAGGATAGATAATGGAGAGCATCCCTCAATGGAGATGAAGAGACTATTAATATTTAGTGAGCTATCTTATTGGGGGTATAGATCATCACCACTTAGACCCTTTGCATCTCTTCAAGAATGTGGAATATAATGATTTGGGAGCATTGAGAGAAATTTGAAGGGAGCATGAGAGGACATAAGAGACGTGGAAAAGATGAGGGAGTTATGGCCATAAAGTAAAGTTGTGCTTCCGAAGGTTCCATGGGTCCTTACCGAGAGAGAGAGAGAGAGAGAGAGAGAGAGAGAGAGAGAGAGAGAAACATTGCATCATTTTGAACACTAATGGGAGACATGCATTGCCTAGAGGGAGCTTTCATGTGGAACAATAAGCTTCGTGGCCTCAAGTCTCGTGATCGGCCTAACTTCTTAAAGATGTGCTTTTTTTAAATTTGAATGCTCTCATGATCATGCAATGTTGTACATAGAGTTAGTCATTGTTATAGCATGCTTATATATACACTTTATCCTTCCAAGTGTGGTGAAAGCATGATTGTCAAAAAACATCCAAAAATACATCTACAACATGAGTGCCCTCGTGAGGCATTGTTAGTATCCATTATTAAATGTCTTTATGTTATAATGGTATGCATTTGATATGGGTAATGTAACTTAGTTTGGAATGTGTAAAATTAAAAGATGGATCACTTTAAAGGAGAACTCCCTATCGCACATTGAACAAGCTAGGGTTGACTCTAATGAAGATAGTGTGCTTGATAGAGAAGCACTTTCCTGAAGCATTATGATGATCTGAGCGCATTTGCTTGTGCACATAGTGGATGAGGCAACCATTTGTGGGAACTATCCATGGTCGTTGGATGTTTGTCCTTAAAATGTTTAGGAAATCTTGAAGAGATTTTTGAGGCAAAAAGAAAGACGTGAGGGTAGTGAGAGGGTAGCATGAAAGAGAGAGAGAGAGAGAGAGAGAGAGAGAGAGAGAGAGGCTTAGGCCCAAGGCTGGGGTGATTCCAACAAAGAAATGAGAAAGAGAGAGAGAGAGAGAGAGAGAGAGAGAGACAGAGAGAGAGAGACACACACACACACACACACACACACACAGAGAGAGAGAGAGAGAGAGAGAGAGAGAGAGAGAGAGAGAGAGCTCATTTTTTATCCCTTCATGACCAGAGGAATTATGATTTACTAGCTATGGACTTATGCTTGCCTGCATTGGGCCTAGATAATTCATATAATAAGGCTTAAGGAATATAGATCTTTGATTCAAATTGTCTTCTTCACTTGATTTCATTGGGAGTTCAGTACTTCTAAATAGTGAATGTAGAAAGTTTGAAAGCTCTAGAGTGAGATCATATGATCCAAATATTTGATACCTTACTATGTGCCATGATTAGTAGTTGAGTTTGAGGCTTCGTGTTAAGCTTGTGACAACAAGGGTCAGAACTGCAATCTAGAGCAACAATGATGAGATCATTATGTGTGTAGAGTAGCAGCAAAGCTCCGCTTGTAATATCTTGCACCTAAAAGATGGTAGGATGGATCTTAAAGGATGAGAATAGCCAAAATCCTCTCTAGAAAAGATCCAATCATACTTGCAAAATCAAGATTTAGAGAGAGAAATACTAAAACTAGAGAGAGAAAGACTAGAAGTTGAGGGCCCCCAACTTTGTGTAGAGACTCAAAAGGTCCCCCAACTTTTTGTTGGGACTCATGAGGTTCCCATCGCTTTGTGTAGAGACCTAAGAGGCCCCCCCAAAAGTGGAGGGACTCTTGTCCGAAAGGTCCCCTATAAATTAGGTCCCACCTTGGAGTCCAGAGACCAACATGTATAAATATCTCTCAATGGAATGAAGCTCCCACTCTTTGGGGTTCAGTGTTCAAGCACATTTGTGTTCATGTAATTTATCTGCATTGTGTCCATGCTCTCATACACTATCGTGTTCTAGCATGCC
Source organism: Dipteris shenzhenensis (assembly GCF_047967505.1). Taxonomy (NCBI): domain Eukaryota; kingdom Viridiplantae; phylum Streptophyta; class Polypodiopsida; order Gleicheniales; family Dipteridaceae; genus Dipteris; species Dipteris shenzhenensis. Next base: position 11,855,903 of record NC_141614.1, on the reverse strand, counting down.
CTTACCCTTGCACTCCCTCCCCTTGTTCTTCCTCCTCCTCCCCCCCTCCATCCTCCTCCTCCTCCCTTCCTTCTCCCTTCTCCTCCTCCTCCCTCCTCCTCCCCCCTCCTCCCTCGTCCTCTTTCCTCCTCCTTCCTCCTCCCTCCTCCTCCTTCCTCCTCTCTTCTCCTCCTCCCTTGTCCCACCTCCTCAACCCTTACCCCTCAAAATTGCAAAGGAGACTAGCTCTCCACTCCTCAACCCTGGACTCCTCCTAAACCTTGCAACCCTCCCGGAACTGTGGAACTCCTAGATAGCTCTCTCAACCCTATCCCCCTTCTGAACCTTGCAACTCCCTTCTAAACCCTTGAACTCCTGTGAAGGCAAGAGCCTCCAATCATCGTTGTGATCAAGCCCTCTTTCTCACCCACACGTGCATGGGGTCTGCTTTCCACGATTTAGCCTACACCTCTCACCAGAATACGACCCTAAGACCTATGCTACATTTGTGAACACCTATGCTACAATGAGCAACATCATGATTGTAGGTGACCAACACCCTTGGAACCTAGAATTTGGAGAGATAGTGACAACACTTCGTAAAATAAAAATGAATTTTAATGATTATCAATGGTAGTTATAGGTGCCATGGCTAAAAATGGCTAAATCAACCTATGATCTTTCATTGGTATCGTAAGATGTATACAAACCACATTTAAGCCAGCTAGCCTAAAGTGTAAATTTATGGAATGTACATAGGATCATTGTACTGATTGTCAAACATCAAATCAGTAAGTATATGAGACCTAATGTAAAAGAGATTGTAGATCTGTTGCAATAGATAACATAAGTTATCTAATTGTGTATTAGCATTTCCTTGAGTTACTAGAGCATTGTTCAGGAGAGCCACTTAGGGAGTTGCTATTGAAATTAGTAGAGGGGGAAAGTATTGAGCGTGTCGATCAACTTCGTCTTTCAAATTAACAGAGGCAAACAAAGATCATAGAATCCCTAAGGGGGACACTCCAAAATTCCCAAGCTAATGTTGTGAATGTTGTATATTGTTCTAGATCAATAAAATCCTAGTCTATAGTTTCACCCATCTTCATTGCATGCACCATGAGCGCTTTGATCAAACTTGCTCGAATTGTTAATCCAATCTTACAATACTTTCCTTGGTGAATTTATTTTTCTTTTGTCTATCAACCTTGGTATACCATTGGTATCTCCTTGTTGGTAAGGCATCAAACTAAGGGTGAGTTTGATACCATGGAAAAGCCATTAAGTATTCTTAGAGGTATTCTAGTTTCTACAACTTCTCGCTTCTCCATTCTAGTTATGGTTCTAGTTGTGGTTCTAGTTTGTTGCCAAGGGGATCATTGAGTCATTTATTTTTGTGGAAATGCCTTGAGTGTTCAACCCTCTTTTGGATTCCATCAATAGATGGAATTCAAAGAAGAATGCCCTGAATGTTCCACCTTCCTCTGGATTCCATTCATAGATATTTTTTGTAAAATTCTTGAATGGGATGGATATTCTATACATACATACATTGTGTGTGTGTGTGTGTGTGTGTGTGTTGTGGGGGTTAAAGGTCACTGTGCCTTGACCCCAATTATGTACAATACTCAAACACATATATAAATGAATGAAAAAGAAGATTAGGGTGGTTCTGCACCCACCAAAACTTGTGTGGCTCTCTGTCTCTCTCTCTCCTTCTTCCATTCTTGCTTCCGTTGAGAGCACTCTCAACTGGTATCAGAGCCCGGGTGATCTAGCTGAGCGTGCGTGAATGCTTGGAAGCTCAGCAGCTCTGTGGGAGGAAGGGGAAGCTTTGTGGGTGACTTTACTTGCATCCGAGTGTGCAGAGACCTTGGAGGAACCTTTGGAAAAGTCACTTTGGCTTTGCGAAGTGGTTTTGAGAGCCTGTTAAGAGCTTTCAAAGAAAAAGTCGTTTTTTGAGCTTTTCCCTGTTCCGTTCGATGACAGAGACTCCATATTGACTTGTAGAGGCAACTATTGCTTGCTTTTGGTGTCCACTTCACTTCAGGAGCTTGGAAACACCTTCATTCTTGAATCTGGGATCATTTCAGTGGATTTCTGACTCACTGTATCAGTTCCTGCGTTTTTTGCCCGGGTGTTGGAACTCAAGTTTGGAGCAACCATTTGCAGATCTGTCAGTTCCGGTGGACTCAGGAGGTCCTAAAACTTCTATGTTGCTCATCATTCGCACTCCGGTGGAGTTTACAGATAGCTCTGTTTCCAAAAACGTTTTTCAGTCCGTGTGTTGGACCTAGTGATTGAGGCCACGGTTTCCAAAACCGTCTGTCCCATTGCGTTCCGGATGCCCAAAAACCCCTACCTATCAGTTCTTGCGTGATTCGGTGGAGGATTTTCAGAGTTATAAATCTCTGTGTATTCGATTTCGTCTCTCTGTTATGCATTTTTCATACTAAGGTTTTGAAACCTTAGATTTATGCCACATGGCAGTGGATAAGTGTTGACTCCCATTTCTCACTCATCGGTTGGGATTTTGGAGTTCTGGCAGAAGAGAGATATTTGCAAATTTTCTTGCTGAGTCCGATTATGCAATGGCGCCCATGTTTTGAAGCATCTCAGGTTCTATTTTCAGTAGCGCTCATTACCATGGGACTATGATTTCTTGAGCATACCTTATGCAGATCACTCTGGTTGCAGTTTGAGCAGTGTGCGCTCATTCCTGGTATGCATTGGGTTGCAGTGGATGATTTATAGGCCATTTGGATGCATTGCGGTCCTTGTTGGATGCGCTGATAGGCCCAAATTGCCTTGTGGGATGCTATTTTTATGGACGCTTTGCACATGGATGCTATTTTATGCTGAGGGACAGCTTTGACACATTGCAGGTGACGCACTGATAGTGCTATGCTCTCTTGGATGAGACATTATTGATGCATATGCCAGTGGACAGTGTTTATGCTTGAGTCATTTGGCACTTATTGGCATTTTCTTTTGGGCCAGATTTGCTCATATGGATGCATAGTATATGCACATGAGTCAGATGCTTTGAGTTGTGAGTTTTGGTGATATTTCACTCTATTGTGGCATACACATTTGGGTGCACCTAGTATTTGGTGTGATTCTCTCTTGCAGGCACTAGCATTTGGGATTTTGCTTTATTTGCATCATGGCATCCTCTTCCATGCCTGAAAAGGAGTTTTTCAGCATTAAAAAGTTTGATGGGACAAACTTTTCTTTGTGGAAAGAACAGATAAGGGATGTGCTTATTCAAAAGAAGCAGATTAAACCCTTGGCAGGGATTGAAGCTAAGCCTGCAAATATGTCTGAGGATGATTGGAATGAGTTGGATGCATTAGCAAAGTCTACTATTAGACTTCATCTTGCAGAGTCAGTTTATTTCACAGTAGTAAATGAGCAGACTACAGAAGATTTATGGAAGAAACTGTGTGCCACTTATGAGAAGGAAACTGCCTCTAATAAAGTTTACCTCATGAAGAGGTTGTTTGAGCTACAGATGAAGGAAGGGGTCTCCATTGCTTCTCACTTGAATGAATTCAATATTATTTTCAGCCAGCTTCAGGCTCAGAAAATGAATTTTGATGCGGAGACTAAGGCAATATTTCTCTTATGTTCATTGCCATCCTCATGGGATACCTTCCGTACAGCTGTCAGTAACTCTGCACCTGGTGGAGTACTGAAATTTGATGATGTTGTGGGTAGCTTGTTGGCCGAGGAGATTAGACGGAAGTCTATGGATGGCAACAAGCAGGATGCAGCCTTAAATGTGCAAAGGGGCAGATCACAGTTCAGGGGGAAGTCCCAAGAAAGAGGGAAGTCTCGTAGCAAATCCAAGGCACGGAACATTGAGTGTTACCATTGTGGCAAGAAGGGCCATATGAAAAAGGATTGCTACAAGCTGAAAAGAGAGCAAAAGGATAAGAAAAAGAATGCAAATTGGGGTGCAAATCAAAAGGAAGAGAGTCCAAGGGAGGACAAAGGAAAAGTGAAGATCGAGGAGATCAATGCAGTCACACATGATAGTGACAATGATGTTCTTTTCATGTCTACTTTATCTGCAGAGTTGCTTACCACTTCAGATGATGCATATTCCCAGGATTGGGTTTTGGATTCTGGTGCTTCATTCCATGTTACTCCCCATAGGGAATGGTTCTCCACTTATGACAGTGGAAAGACAGGTTGTGTGCATCTTGGAAATGACTATGCATGTGACATAGTGGGAGCAGGTGACATAAAGTTTTCTTTTGCAAATGGGTCTGCATTTGTTTTGAAACATGTGAGACATGTGCCTAAGCTGACCAAGAGTCTTATTTCAGTGGGTCAGCTAGATGATGCTGGTTTTCACACCACTTTTGGCTTTCAAAGTTGGAAAATTCAAAAGGGCTCTATGCTTTTGGCCAGGGGTGCCAAGTGTGGGACTTTGTATCCCTTACATGTATCAGTGGTATTTGATCATGTTGTTGCAATAACCGAGCAGCCAAGCACTTCTCTATGGCATTGCAGGTTGGGGCACATGAGCCAGAATGGAATGAAACTCTTATGCCGTTTGGGTTATGTACCGCATTTGAGTTTCTCTGATTTTGAATTTTGTGAGCACTGTCTCTATGGGAAGCAGACTAAATCAGCCCATAAAAGAAGGGGAAAGAAAGAGTTTGAAATGCTTGATTTGGTGCATTCAGACATATGTGGTCCCATGCCTACACGGTCATTAGGCGGGGCTGAATACTATGTGACATTCATTGATGATGCATCTAGGAAAGTGTGGGCTTATGCTATAGCTCGAAAGAGTGATGTGTTCCAGGTATTTCAGAAATGGCTGGCCTTGGTTGAGAATCAGTCAGGTAGAATGCTTAAATGCCTACGGACTGACAATGGTGGAGAGTATCTCTCTCATGACTTTCAGCATTTCTGTGATACACGTGGGATTAAGAGGGAGCTCACATCCCCTCGTACTCCAGAGCGAAATCCAGTTGCAGAAAAGATGAACCGTACCATTCAAGAAAGGTTGCAATGCATGCTTTCTAATGCAAGTCTTTCTTGTGGTTTTTGGGCTGAGGCAATGAAGACTGCAGTGCATGTGATCAATAGATCACCTAGTAAGAATTTGGATGGTGGTATTCCTGAAGAAGCATGGAGTGGCAAGAAGCCCTCTTACTCTCATTTGCGTATCTTTGGGTGTGAGGCATATGCACATGTGCCAAAAGAGCTTCGAAAGAAGCTAGATCCTAAGTCTAGGAAATGCATCTTTCTAGGTTATGGTGAAAGTGGAGAGATGGGCTATCGTCTCTGGGATCCAGAAGCAAAGAAGATCATACGCAGCCATGATGTGGTCTTCAATGAGAAGAAGATGCATAAGGCACCCATGAGGGATGTGGAAATGAGGAGAATCACTTTCCAGGATGTGAATCCACCTGCATATGTTGATAGGCAGCAAGCTGTCCATGCACCAAATGTGCAAGAAATGGTACAACCAAGTACTCCCACAGGTATACAATCAAGGGTAGATGATGGATCATCTATTGGTGGAAATGATGAGCCAAATGTGGCTGATATGCAAGTGGGACAGCAAGCTGAAATGCCCTTGAGAAGATCATCTAGAGTGTCTAGACCGCCTGATAGGTTTGTTCCAGGGGTAGACTATGTGATGCTTACTGATTGCGGGGAGCCTTCTTGCTACAAAGAGGCTATGATGCATGAGGATCAACGCAAGTGGGAGTATGCTATGCAATCAGAGATGAGTTCACTTATGAAGAATAAGACTTGGGACTTGGTTTCTTTGCCACATGGAAAGAAAGCATTGCCATGTAAATGGGTCTACAAAATGAAGGTCACAGGTGATGATGTGCCTAGGTACAAGGCCCGTTTGGTTGCTAAAGGGTTCAAGCAAGAGAAGGGTGTGGACTTTGATGAGATATTCTCTCCGGTTGTGAAGATGACCACACTTAGATGCATGCTTGGACTAGTGGCATCAGAGGATATGGAGCTTATGCAAATGGATGTCAAGACAGCTTTCTTGCATGGGGATTTGCATGAGGACATTTACATGGTGCAGCCGGAAGGCTTTGAAGAAAAGGGCAAAGAGCATTTAGTTTGCAAACTGAAGAAGAGTCTCTATGGTCTTAAGCAAGCACCTAGAGAATGGTATCAGAAGTTTGATGCTTTCATTCGGTCCCAAGGTTTTAGAAGGAGTGAAATTGATCACTGCCTCTACACTAAAAGGGCTAAGGATAGTAGCCTGATAATCCTGGCACTATATGTGGATGATATGCTATTGGCTAGCAAGAATACTTATAAGCTAGATGCATTAAAGGCCAAGTTGCATGAGGCCTTTGATATGAAGGATTTGGGATTTGCAGGTCATATTCTTGGTATGCGCATCACGCGTGATCGGAGTAGGAAACTCCTTTGGCTTTCACAAAAAGAGTATGTTACAAAGGTATTACAGCGTTTCAATATGGAGGGGGGGAAGGCAGTGAGTACTCCATTGCCTCCATATGTGAAACTGAGTCATACAGATAGTCCCAAATCAGATGAGGAGAGGGCCATGATGGCCAAGGTTCCTTATGCATCAGCAGTTGGGAGTCTTATGTATGCTATGATAGCTACTAGACCAGACATTGCATTTGCAGTGGGAGTTGTTAGCCGGTATATGGCTAATCCAGGAAAGAGGCATTGGGAGGCAGTTAAGTGCATCATGAGGTACATGAAGGGTACCAAGGAGATGTGCATTTGCTTTGGTAAAGGAGACATGCGTGTACTTGGGTACACAGATTCAGACTATGCAGGGCATGTGGATAGTAGGAGATCCACTTCCGGTTATGTGTTCACCTTTGCAGGTGGTGCAGTGTCGTGGATGTCTCGTGCACAGAAGTGCATTGCTTTGTCTACCACAGAGGCTGAGTATGTTGCAGCCACAGAGGGTTGCAAGGAGGCTATATGGCTTGATCGGCTAGTGGGAGATTTGGGGATTCATACAGGTGTACTGACATTGCATAGTGATTCCATGAGTGCTATTCAGCTAGCACGGAATCCGATCTTTCATGCAAAGACCAAACACATTGAGGTCAGGTATCATTTCATCAGGGAGGTACTTGAGGACAAGCGCATAGATCTTGTCAAGGTTCATACAGATGATAACCCTGCAGATATGCTGACGAAGAGTCTACCTAGTCAGCGGTTTGAGTATTGTCGTGTATTGATGGGCATTGGATAGTATGCTCACTGGTTGTTCTCCCTTAAAGGTACATTGTCCTTTAAGTGGGAGGTTGTGGGGGTTAAAGGTCACTGTGCCTTAACCCCAATTATGTACAATACTCAAACACATATATAAATGAATGAAAAAGAAGATTAGGGTGGTTCTGCACCCACCAAAACTTGTGTGGCTCTCTGTCTCTCTCTCCTTCTTCCATTCTTGCTTCCGTTGAGAGCACTCTCATGTGTGTGTGTGTGTGCATGCATGTGTGTGCATGCATGTGCGGACATGCGTGTGTGCATGTGCATGCATGTGTGTGTGTGCATGTGCGTGTGCGTGTGCATGTGCATGTGCATGTGCATGTGCGTGTGCGTGTGTGTGTGTGTGATGGGATGGATATTCTATACACATACACACACACATACTCTACAAGGTATTGGGTTATTTCAACACTAAGACTGATGGAATTTGTGAAGAAACAAAGATTTCTCTAAGTGTAGAAGCATCACTATATCCATTGATATAAGCACATGGCACCAACCCAAAATATGTAGAAAATTAGAGTTCGTATATCCGTCAAGCACCGACGCTAGTAAATCTTTTGGTGGGGAAGAATTGGGATTTAGTACCTCCATTCTACCCCACCATAAGTTAGCATAAATGAGATCAAATCCTAATAATAAGAATTGAAGAGGTGTGAACGTGCAATGCTCAAAGAAGCACAAAAATTCCCTTGAGGGGCCGCAAATGTATAATGTCACCAGATCAATTACAAGAAATATAAAAAATATATACAAACTCATACACTATACAATAAAAAAGAGAAATCACTAGCTCCAATCTAGAGATCTAGAGCCCTCATTGATCTCTTTAATTTGTATGACTCTTAGAGGCCGAACCTATCTCATCCTCATCTCCACATCCAAGGACTCTAGATGCCTCATTGACTCCACACCTCTCAAACACTCTAGATCCCTCATCCTCTCCAAATCTACCAGCTAGGGTAGGCTGCATATAACATGAATGGAAAAGTTTATTAAGTACATCAACATTATATAGCTTAAAGAAGCTGGTTATATTACACAAGCAAGAGTAGTCAAAGACTTACCTCGAATGTAGATGCATCCCAATCAAGATGTAATCCCTTGGTCTCAAGCTGACAAAAAGAGCCTAAGTATTATGTGCATAAGAACAGTTATACTCCTCCTTGGTTTGCATATGACTATCGACATGAGCGTGCAAACAACAAGGGTTGTCCATGAGAAAGAGCAGGACAAGGGTAGGTATAAAAAAGAACATGCATTTAAAAAAATGCATTAACTGACAAGATAGTAACGAATAAAGATATTTACAAAATACACTATGAGGTGACCTTTGTTGCCAAGCTCAATCACTATCTCCCCATTGCTCTCAGGTTGACGAAGAGATTCTTGTAGCCAATGCCACATATTGTTTTTGGGGAGAAGAGCATAGTCCATTGGACATGGTTGAGTCCTATGTCTTTTTTGAAATCCACTCCTTGCAGCTAGCAGCTTCTTTCTATACTTGGGCCTCTTCGTATCTCTAAATTCACTTTTGTATGTCGTTGTTGCTAAGAATGAAAAACTTGTTTACCTTTTCCTGAAGATTCCATCCGACTTCTTGTAGCCCCTTTTTTTTTAGCAATCTCACTCACCACATGATCATTGTCTTTAAAGTGCCAAAGGAGAGGCATGCCAATATCCATGCCTCCAAGATACTCTATGATATATACCAAGGACTCTTGCACCCAATCAACTCTCTCCCTCTCCCTCTCTCTCTCTCTCTCTCTCTCTCTCTCATTTCTTTGTTGGAATCACCCAAACCTTGGGCCACCTAGGCTCACACCACAAAAGAGTTCACAATCCCTTTATTTGAGACTAGATAATGCAAAAGTACAATCTCTAATCTCGTCCTCAAAATTCTCAAGCCCCAATGCACCTAGAAGTAAAAGGTCTCACAAATTGTTAGGAAGAGCATGGTTCTATTTTGTTGCCAGAAACTATATACTTTATATGTAAATCTATGTCGTAAACTATATACTTTATATGTAAATCTTTGTCATATATACGTTGATGCTATATTGATATATGGCATTAGTATCCATACCATTGATAAAATGAAATATACCATTCTAGCAATCCAATAATCTCAAGAACCATTATCAAGTCACCATGAGCATGCACATGAGCACCATCATCAAGTTAGTGTTAAGAAAGAGAGAGTATTCACTGCTCCTTAGGAAACTTACTCCTCTCAATTCTAGTTTTGGTTACACTCCTCTACATCATGGGCAATGTGATTTTTGTAGAATATACAATGAATTATGAGTGACATGTTCTCACAATGAGGTGGTGAGGGAAAGGAAGCTATGCTTCTAGAACAATCTAAGATTCAGGATCTTTCAAAATATTTAAATTCATGTTTCCAAAATGTGATTTTTGTGGTTAATATCTCTAGGAACACAGATTCAGCACTAAAGCACTAATTATAAGTTCTTCATAGATTTGTGGTGTGCTTACAGCTAGTGATTTCAAAAATATTCGAGTCTGATGCCTTAAGAATGTTAAGGAGGGCAAAAGGTCCAAAAGGTTGAGCTCAGTTTGAGTCTTTTCTTTGAATGAGATGGTTTCTCTAACTTGTTTCTGGAAATATTTTTGAAACCATGAAACCATGAAACAACCACCATTTAAAATGCATACTATTGCTTTAACGTTAAAGAGTTACTAGGCATCATATAACCTAACCTGCCCAGGGGTTAAGAGGCACAATAACAATTAAGATTAAACAACCACCATTTAAAATGCATACTACTACTTTAACGTTAAAGAGTTACTAAGCATCATATAACCTAACCTACCTAGGGGTTAAGAGGCACAATAACAATTAAGATTAAACAATTTGTCATGTTAAAGTTAACTTTAGTAGCATTATGCAAAATAGTGTATTTTAGCACCTCGTAAAGTTTGTGTTCTAAGATTAAGATAACAATGGATTTTCCTTTTCATGAGTTTTCAAAGAGTACTCGTGTTATATAGTTTTTAGTTGATCTTGACCTCAAAACCTCTAAACAAAAAGCTTGCCTTGAATTCATATTATCTACTCTCAGTGTTACACGAAGCATTGATCTTCTACATATCAAAACTTGTTACTCTTCAATAAAATAAAGGCTTAAAAGGGTAAAGTTTTCAAGCATTTCGAGAAAGTTAAACAAAGATTCAGCATAACTAGAGCCCGAATACGAATGGACACTTACATTAACCATGGTGAAACTGTAATGAGCTCCAAGCTCCAATAATACGCTAAATTATTGGAGAGAGCTTTTGTGAGAGCAAGTTTGATGATTTTTAAGAATCCTTCCAAGTTGGAAGAAAGTAGGAATGCTTCTCTTGACGACAGCTCAAGACCGCTTCTAATTCCAGATTCTCTGAAATGTTGAATGCAGCAGCCACTATGGCCGATGGCATCTGCTTGAACACTGCTTCACTTCCAGCCAGGGTGCTCGTCGTGAACGTGGGGGATCCAAGAACCGAAACCCATTCCAACGTCCTGCCGTGTTTCTTCTCGTTTGCAATCTGCAAAAGCATCAGTCTTCAAAAAGCTAAACTTAAGCAGCTGGCGTACCAATCATCGTGATTGTTTGAGAAGAATGACCCAATATTTCATGGGTGATTCTTTTAAAGCAGCTCGCGTACCAATCATCGTGATTGTTTGAGAAATATAGGGCTGATTGACTTGAGAACCTTCTCTCTCTCTCTCTCTCTCTCTCTCTCTCACACACACACACACACTCACACTCACACTCACACTCTCTCTCTCTCTCTCACACACACACACACATACACACATTCCAGCCACGAATCCCTGTCTCTTGATCTCATCTGGTCTCAGCGAGAAGGGTCTTCTCATCTAGCTCTCTTTGAGATCACAACAGAGAGCGTCATTACTGAGATGAGATGAGATCAAGAGGCAGAAGAGACGATCACGAGACATAACACTGTTTTAGGGAAGGGGGGGGGGGGAGGGGGGAGAGAGAGAGAGAGACTGATTGATGAATCCATCAAATTAATGCGTCCATCTCTTGATCTCATCTCATCTCAGTGAGGATCAGGGACTTCTCAGCAAGCTCTCTTTAAGATCAAAGAGCGTCATTACTAAGATGAGATCGTGAGATGAGATCAAGAGGGAGACGACGTCGATCAAATGACATGAGACTCATCAGGACGGGAGAGCGAGAGCAAGGGAGGAATACCACTGTATAAGGAAAGAGAGCTGGAATGACCACTACGTGCCCCTCTTTCACCTCCCCTCCCATGGCTTGAGTTCCATTCGGATATGACATCTCTACCCGTCCTTTCCCTTTGATTATATAAACCACCTGCGAAATCGTCGTCCACTGTGGAGCAAGCAAGGATCCTCGTTTTAGACTCACTCGTGCTGCGCCAAGCCCGAGTTCTTCCATCACTTCCATTGTATGTGAGGTTAAAACAGTCGCCCACCCGCCTCGTTCCTGGACAGTCGGCCGTGCGAGTTCCAGGTTGAATGCAAACTCACCCTGGATGCAACTCTCTTCCATCGCCCGTGCACGTGGAACCTGCGATCAGAGGTGACACGCCGTCGGTCATGATCCCGGAATAACAGAGCGAGTTCTAGTCCACAGAGTCGTTCCTTACCGGCCTAGCAATCACCAATCCGCTCCCTTTTTGCGCCTCTAGAAGCTTTTGAACAGTCTCCTCTTCGACATCCCACGTCTCTGCTAGCACGTCAGTGCTAAAACCATGTAGGAATCCTGGCATCTTCTTCCCTCGAGCTCCAGCTAGGAAAAAAGCCCGTATACTTATCGTTTACAGGTCGCTCGTTTCTGCAACGCAAAACATTTTCACGCTCATGTTCCCCTATTCCAAAACCAGGATACCCATCCACTTGGAATTCCTAGGGCATCACCAGTTCGGACATATCTGCAAACAGAAGCAAGGTGAAAGGTTAATGGTATCATCCCTCAAGGAGGCATCCAATCATACAAGATGAGAATACCGTCTTCCTATCTTTTGGCATTGATGAAGTACAGTTTTTATTCAGGTTATGGAAAGTAAGATACCTTATGTTTGTGGGTTTCCCATTCGGTCGGACCAGACCCGCCCATGCTCGCCCCCGGAGTACATAGCATAGTTCCGGTGCGTTACTAAACTTGGGAAGGAACATTCCATCTTGTTTGAGCGTCATAAACTTTGGCCTGAGATTTACGTTCCTCAAGAACACCGTCTCATCTTCATATTGCCAAACTCTCAGCTTACCGCCTTTGCTCTTGATCTTGTGAGAAGGCTTGGGCAACAGGAAGGGGATCGATGGTGATGCTTTCCGAAACTCGAACCTTGAGCTGTCTCTAAGGCTAGAGACCCAAAGAGGAGGAAGGCAAAGAAAACAAGGATCTTCGACATGGCACCGTGGA